>NC_048290.1:2970716-3095716 GCF_009762535.1 Notolabrus celidotus
CCTTGTGGAAGAATAAACCTGACACAATGGAGCTGATTGGTGTTTGAACCACAGTTTTTCAGAGAAGGTTAAGTGACTCTTCGAAGTGGTCTGTAAGAGACTCATGAGTGGACGTGTGGCTCCTCAGAGAGACCCAGAACAAACACAAACAGGGATCTCCACATGATGCTGATTACTGCATAATGACATATAATTAGATTAGAGTGTTTAAGCATCTATAGGAAGAATTAAACAATGATATAAAGAGATGTTTTAACACTAATCCTGAATCGTAGGCAGCGACAGTAGCATGCTGGTGGATGATCGAGTCCTGTTTGTTACGTCACTTACACAGAAATAGATATTGATTAGGTGGAAAGGGCTTTTCCAGTTATGTGCAGCTGACTCATTCTGAGGTCAGCCCTCCTGCCAGGTTGTGTTATGTTGCCTCTGTTTGGAGCTGTAACTGTATTAGACTCAGGAGTTTCAGGTTCTTGTGTATGAACAGTCTGCATGATAACAGGATGTGCAGAGACTGACAGGGAGTGAAGCACAGGCCTGTGTTAGACGACCATTAAAACTGGTAACAGATACAGTAGTGAGGGGATATGTTGGAGGTAGGAAGCTACAGAGAGCAGTATTAGTGCATCAATGCAATAAGCCTCATACACAAAAGGATTGTACAGGCTTTACATGTGCAAAAACAAAGGGTTAAATGCACCACAAACTGCACTTCAGGACAATTAGCATCTCTGTGCGCTGGTCTGTTTGTGCATACATTAACAGGCAATCTAAGGCTGCAACTAACGACTGTTTTGATAGTCGATTAGTCATCTAACATCTGACTGATTATTGGATTCATCAGATATTGGATTGTGAGACTGACAGCAGCAATCCGCCATTGTGGTGAAGAAGGAGTTGAGGTGTAAGGCAAAGCTTTCTGTCTACCAGTCAATCTACATTCCAATCCTCACCCACGGTCGTGAGCTATGGATCCTGAACGAAAGAATAAGATCAAGGATACAAGCTGCCAAAACGAGTTTCCTGCAGCCTTAAGGCTGATTTAGGGGCTGACGTGGACATGAGCACCACATACTTGTCCAATCACCAATCACAGGGCTTGCGGTCCGCATTGATTCTACGTGTAGTTACATTTTGAAGGAGGTTCACGTCAGCTACGTGCCTAGGCCTCTGCGTAGGTAAGGGAGCTACGCCGACCTCTGGCGTAGGCTACGCCGTCGATTCGACGCAGAAGTATAAATCAGGTTCTAGAAATAGAGTCAGGAGCTCAGACATCAAGAGGGAGCTTGGAGCAGAGTCGCTGCTCCTTCTCATTGAAAGGAGTCAGCTGAGGTGGTTCAGGCATTTGGTATGGATGCCTCTGGACGTCTTCCTTTGGAGGACCCAGAACTTGGTGGAGGGACTACATATCCCATCTGGTTGGGATCCCCCGGGATGAGCTGGAAAAAGTTGCTGGGGGAGAGGGAGGTCTGAGTTGAGTTGCTTGGACTGCTACCCTGTGACCTGATCTTTGATAAGTGGATGAAATTGGATGGATGGATGTTGAAGTGCACTACATCTAAAAACCTTAAAACCTTTATTTACAGTTTGTACAGAAAAAGCTGCAGAGACCTTCTTAAAAAGATGACATCCCTGTCCTGAAACATGACAGGTGATTAGTGCTGGAATTTTAACTCCACAAAATTACAGACGTGGTCAACTCTCACAGGATGAAAATCACAGACGTCCTCAGCAACTATTAGAAATGATCAGCGGTCCCCAGGTTACACTAATCTCAAGCGAATAGGGCTTAAATCTTTTAGCCTGTAAATTAGAAAACTTTCTCCTTATTAAGACTAATCACCTCTTTAGAGCGGCCTATTCTCCTGACAGAGGTAAAACCAATCTGATTACCAGCAGACAGGATTTACTGCTTCATTAAAGCAGAGCTTGATTTGATTTTTCACTCACATGACACCAAATAAACGGACCAAACATCTTCAAAGTGACGGCTTCATCTCTTTGAAAGGAACGTGTAATTGAAACCTTCGTTACTGCAGATGTGATTCTTTTCATTCATGATCCTGCGTCACTACTATTCCTTTATTAATCCACTCAGAGCTTAAAAAGCCTTCCTTGTGATTTCATACAGAAGGTGAGATGCTATCCAGATCTGGGATGTTCCTGTATTTTCCCTCCCTGCTCTCGTCTGTCCTCTGCACACCCTCCAGCTGTAATCCCCTTCTTACACTCTCTCCGTGTCTCATAGCCGTGCAGCCGATCTGAAGATATGTGCTGGAGTTAATCTCTGCAGCATTGTGCTTCACTGCAGTTTAGCCATGGTAGACTGGCTCACGTAGCTCCCCGGAGAAAGAGAGGGTGAGGGGGGGGGAGCTGCTTTTATACACCTCCTCTAAACGCCCCCCCTTCTTCCTCTGCTTTTTTCTACTCCACAACATATGGCTGTAATTTCTCTGCGGGTGTTTTTCTGCAGCACAGTTACAGTTTTAGGATCTTCACTTCTTTGGTTGTTTTCTTTTTCCTGCTTGTTTGTGCGTTGCTGTTTCTCCTCGTGTGCAATCACAAACTCCATCGACAGCTGAAGTGAGCCAACACAAAGCAGTGATAAACAGCCTCTGCTGCAGCCGGAGGTGAGCTAATTAAAACATCCAGGGACACCGGCCACCGTCTCTTTCTCCTTCACAACAAAAGCACCACCACTGGATCTATGCTCCCATTCACTGTCCAGGCAGAGGGGTCACACCTCACAGTGGATTAACCATTAAACCTGATTGAGCCGTCGTGTGGTCCTTGAAGTTTCTTGGTTATAGTGGGAGCAACAGAGTTCACCCTGATGTCACCGTCAGTGTGCCGACGATGGTGATCACAACTTAACCAAGTCTTTGGGGGAGTATTGATTCTAAGAAAAGTCCAGTTGCCTCACGGATCAAGCTTTGACTCTGTAGTGGAAGTCACTGCATTAAAGACAGACATGACTCTGTAGTGGAAATCACTGCATTAAACACAGACATGACTCTGTAGTGGAAGTCACTGCATTAAAGACAGACATGACTCTGTAGTGGAAATCACTGCATTAAAGACAGACATGACTCTGTAGTGGAAATCACTGCATTAAACACAGACATGACTCTGTAGTGGAAGTCACTGCATTAAAGACAGACATGACTCTGTAGTGGAAATCACTGCATTAAACACAGACATGACTCTAGTGGAAGTCACTGCATTAAACACAGACATGACTCTGTAGTGGAAGTCACTGCATTAAAAACAGACATGACTCTAGTGGAAGTCACTGCATTAAACACAGACATGACTCTGTAGTGTAAGTCACTGCATTAAACACAGACATGACTCTAGTGGAAGTCACTGCATTAAACACAGACATGACTCTAGTGGAAGTCACTGCATTAAAAACAGACATGACTCTGTAGTGGAAGTCACTGCATTAAAAACAGACATGACTCTGTAGTGGAAGTCACTGCATTAAAAACAGACATGACTCTAGTGGAAGTCACTGCATTAAAAACAGACATGACTCTGTAGTGGAAGTCACTGCATTAAAACTAAACACAGACATGACTCTGTAGTGGAAGTCACTGCATTAAAAACAGACATGACTCTAGTGGAAGTCACTGCATTAAAAAACAGACATGACTCTGTAGTGGAAGTAACTGCATTAAAAACAGACATGACTCTGTAGTGGAAGTCACTGCATTAAAAACAGACATGACTCTGTAGTGGAAGTCACTGCATGGGCTCAGAATCACTTCCAAAAACCCTTGTCTGTGAATTTTTCATCCTCAAATGATGGCTCAATCTGAACCATGCAAGGAGGAAACCATATGTAAACCTGATCCAGAACCACAGAGACTTCTCTGGACCTGAGCCCATTTAAGATGGACTGAGGAGAAGTGGAAAACTCCAAATCTGACATTCTTTTTGGATATCATGGACGCTGTGTCCTCAGCTCCAAAGAGGAGAGGGACCACCCGGCTTGTTATCAGCTCATAGTTCAAAGCCAGCGTCCCTGATGGTATGAGGATCATAAGAGTCCATGGCATGGGTAGCTTCCACATATGTGAAGGCTCCATTAATGCTGAACAAAACTGGTTTAGGAGCAACATATGCTGCCAATCCAGACGATGCCAAACCACATTCTGCAGGCATTACAAGAGCATGGCTCTGTAGTAGAAGAGTACAGGTAGACTAAACTGGTCTACCTGTAGTCCTGACTTGCATCATGACACCAAAGGAGTAGCTGAAACCCTAAATCAGGCATCAGCTTCATCATTTAAATACTGTGGTATTTGTTTCTATCTAACCAGGATGGATCTCTATCCGTGATGATAATTCAGTGTAACAGTGTATGAAGCTTTGAATAAACGGCATCATTACAAAAACAAATCAGCAGGTGTTGATGTAATTAAAACCTGAGGAATGTGCCTCGCTCCCGTGGGTGTATCTTCCTCCTCTCCCTCCCCGCTGTAACCCACCTGTCAATCACCCACAGTCCTCCGGGAATCCCCTCAGCTGTTGAAATCCTCAAGCTCTCACAAAATGTCCCGAACGGTCCCGCTGAGGAAAATCTGCCGACTGCTGTCTGTCTGCCTGAGCTCTCCTCTCATCCATGTCCGGACTGTGAGAAAACAGAGCAGAAAGATGTCAACAGAGAATTACACTCACACAGAAGAGCTAATTACTGAAAGAGATAGAGAGAGAGAGAGAAAAAAGAAGCAGCATGCGTGCAGACAATTTAAGAATTAGCTGAATGAATCCCTCTGGGTGCAAAGTAAAGCTGCACAGTGTACCGTTAAAGAGAGCACAGACTTCCTCTGATGGGAGCTTCAGGAGAAGATTATCTCTGAAGCTCAGGTGAGCTCAGAACAACTTCTGATAGATCGACTGAGTCATGGCGTCAAAGGATTCATTCAGAACGAGGAGAAGTTTGTTTTCTGGTTCTTTTGAATTAAAAATGTGGGACATGTTGGATCTGAATCACGCACAGGATCAGAGATTTTATGAATGTCTCAGCAAAGCATGAATTTTCCTTCAACCGCTCTTCTTCAAACCAACAAAATGCAACATCCTGACGGTCAACACCTCATTCTGTATTTCCTGATTTAAAAGTGTACACCCCCCTGGTGCCTGCTCAACTTATCTCCAACCACTCTGATTCATTCACATCTACTGCCATATTCAAAAACCTCCACTTTGGAGGCTGTCATGGCTGCAACCTCAGGACCCGTTGGTGGCTGCAGAAGGAGATCTTTCAAGCTTGGTGAGTCCAGGGGTCTCTGAAAGCAGAAGACAGGCACTGGATAGAAAGGGGTTGGGGCTTCTGTGGGAGTATGGGGGGGGGGGGGGGGGGGGGGCGGGGGGACTCTTGGATGTTTTAGGAAGTGAAAGCAGGGATGGGTCCAGGCTGTTTGAAGAACTCTTTGACTAAATCGAAGATCCAGAGCAGAGGTCCTGAGAAGAAGCAGGACAAGAAGCACTTCATAACCCTTTTCGCCGAGGCAGTTTCAAGGCCGGTTCATAGCTGGCGCTCAATTGAGAACCAGTTTTTCGTCTTTCGAATCACGTTGGTTGAAAAGAGGTATCAGTGGGAGGGTGCCAGGTTTGCCCTGAGGTACTGAAAGCTCTAGACATCAGTAGGTTGACTTGGCTCTTCAATGTTGCGTAGAAGTCCCAAAAGAATGAGATCCAGGATACAAGAGGCCAAAATGGGTTTCCAAAGAGTGGCAGGGTTCAGCCTAGGATGTAGGTTCAGAGGCGAGCAGGAGAGCTGCTACGTCTTTGGATCTATGGGAGCTAGTTGAGGTGGTTCAAGCTTCTGACTAAGATCCCTCATGGATGCCTGACTTTGGTCGGGAACATGCAAGGAGACCCAGACCCAGAGCTCACTGGAGGGATTATGTATCCTGTCTGGAGAACCTGGAAAAAGTTGCTGGAGAACCTTGCTTAGTCTGCTGCCACTGTGGCCGGAGCAGTGGAAGAAAATGGATGTATGGATACTGATGTGGTCAAATTTTGTCAAATTAAATGTTGCTAAACAGAGAGAAGAGCTCCAACAGTGTTTGTGATCAGATTTATGAGCATGTTATCCGCACAAGGCCGAACATTTAAACACCTTCTCTCGCCCTCTGCTCCCCCGATTTTAACCAGCCCTCTCTCATTTACATAAAAAGCTGCAATCTTTACGCGCGAGGAGGTTTAAAGGTCTGACCCGAGTTTGAACCCTGCAGGAAATCACAAATCCAATCTCAGTAAGATTCATACCGCGTCTCGGATGCCCCATCACCCCCGCACCCCTCCCCCTTTATTACAGATACAAACCCACACTGCAAGGGGAACCATAAAACAAATGAGCCGCTGTTACCGAGATAGCATCGTCTTACACATGCAGTGTTTGTGAGCAGCTACACAGATCAGGAGATGGGACCAGTTTGTGCAGGATGCAGCACTTTTGATGCTCACTTTGATATTTGTGAGCCCGCAGTGGTGCTGTTTGTTCTGTGTACCCTGCTGCCTAAAGGAGAGTCCTCTCTGCAGCAGCTGTGCATAGATAGATCCAGTGGCTGTCACCTGTAATGAATCACCAGCTCTCAGCATCATGTCTGCGCTGCTTGATAAGACTCTCTACTTTCAGCGTATCTGTCCCATCACCTCCAACACGCAGCCAGTAAAAACGAGCTCCTCTCCTCTGTCTGCGTTTCTTTCTGCTGCGTTGTCAAACAAACACATCCCCCCTCCTCCACACACATTAGCATTTTTATTAGCACATAGAGTAAAGTGAATTATTTACTGGCCTGACAACCCCCCAACCCTCTCTGTAAACCCGTCCTTTATGCTGCATGGTGCAGGGGACAGGAAGAGAAATGACCCCAGACTTCCTGCGGAAAAGAAGCAGCAGAAAGAGGCGAACGCTCAGACTTTCACAGAAGAGCAGGGAGGTCAAACGATACCTTAACAGCAGAGCTGTGAGATATATATCTTCTGAGATAATTCCCTTGATTGTTGTTTTAACAATGTGCACAATTATGATGTTGAGTATACCCACGAGAGAGAGACAGCACACTGAATATGATCAAACCTAGTTGGACAGACAGCTGTGCATGAGGAGACAAAACCCAAACACAACCAGCCTAAGAATGGACGCTAGATTGCTAGACGTGGATAGTCCTCACTTACATGGAAGTGGTTTTGCTTTGACAGGACAGATGTTGCTTAAAAGACGCCAAACTGCAGACTGTCTACAGTTACCTTGAAAGACAGAGATGAACTGAAGAAGCCTTTCGGAGGAGAGGTGAAACGTCATCAAGAATCTCTTCAGAGTCCAGTTGCCTTACAGATCAAGCTTTGAATTTAAAGACAGCTAACTTGTTTCACCATTTCTGAATTTACAATCGCAGAGAATACAAAGAACATGAAAAGCTTTGGTCGACCAGCAAAGGTATCGGCGAAACAGAAACACACTCTGCAGGCTGTGGCGTAGTCGTTCTAGTTTACATTTAGGTGTTAGTTTAACATGCTCTTTAGTAGTTTCTGTTGGTCTTTGTGCAAAACTTTACAAAGTACATCTGTGAGGCACTTTGAAAAAGTTCACTCATACTTGCAGTGTTTGATCTCTTTGCTCTCTTTGCAACTCATACTATATTAAGAAGAGCGCGCGAGTACAATACAAGACTTTTAGAAACACATTTTTGTTCTTTACACATTTTTAAGGGATGCAAAATCCCAAATATTGTGTAAATTTTTCGTCAATACTGCACATCCTTACTTAACAATCGCTTAACTCTTAAGCTAGCAGAGTCCTGTGACTGCACATCCTTACTTAACAATCGCTTAACTCTTAAGCTAGCAGAGTCCTGTGACTAAAATAAAAGCTCTGAGTGTTTATATATTATTTGTTTATATTTCTGTGCTCCTTATAAAGTCTTGGAGTAGATCGTTTGTGTTACGTTAACCCACAAAGACCTAGACCCAAGACCTTTGGGGGCGCCAAACTCTCCTGAATTTATTTTGAATATACTGAATGAGACAAATGTGGTATCAATGTGAAGCTTTAAATGAGTTTTTAAAGCTTGTTGATATGGATTAGTGGTTCATAAGTCATCAAACATTTAAGAATAAGTTGCTGACGGCAGCTGTCTAGGCCTTTGAGGGCTACCAAGTATGCTGTGATGCTACTTAGGTCCGAATTTGGAACGCTAATTTTTAGAGATGGGCTTTATGACCTATTCTGCAGTCGTCCACCAGGGGGAGCTCTAAAGGTTTTGGCTTCACTAAGGAAAGCTGTCCATGTTTCTATTCAGTCTGTGTTTGATTCAGACTGGATTAAACTGAGTCTAGCCTTCATCATCCTGCAGGAGGTATTTAGTTTGATGATTCAGATATCAAGTTACCGCATTAACAAACATGAAGCTTCTATTCAGACACGTTATTGGCTGTGAAGAATGAAACCTCTCTGCAGCTGTTTGTAATTTAATCCTTCTTTAATTCTTTAAAGCATTGTGGATCTACATTGTTTGTTAACAATGATCTCACCTGCCGTGGACTGTACAGCCCAGACGCTCTGACCATCATAATTAGAGTCAGGAAATGGAAAACATGGCTACAGTGGGGTTGATGATGTACAGTGTTGAGTTAATCGATTCCTGCTCTGCTATTTTTATGGACGCACACTTTATGTGACCTCTCAGCGCTCTGTTGATAGCTGGGAAACAACAGCACCAATTTCAGTCTGCGCTCTATATTACTCAGCTGATGCACCTGAAGGCACCACTTTATGGGTTAGTGGGAGATTGGCTCTGTGCGTGCGTGCGTGTGTGCGTGCGTACGTGCGTGTATGCAACTAGACCTGAGTTACTTTCAATGTCACCAGGCGTCGACCAAACCAACAGACCACCAAACCAACAGATCATCAACAAAGTTCATGTTTGATATGATGCATTGACCGTTATTGATGTGTTGTGTCCATGCAACTTTTAAATGCTGCACAACTGACGTATGAGGGAAACTTAAAGCTTTGTGCAGCTATGAACCCATTAAGCAATCCACATTTAAACTGATTTCTACTCTTCTTGAAGGGTCTTTCAACTCCTCGTTTTCGGTTAATGACTTTATTATTTTGGTTAACTTAATCTTTGAGCAACTTGGTTACAAAATAGAATTAAAGATCTCAAATAGCGGACGTGCAAAGTCAGCAACTGTACCAAGAAAATGAAGTAGTAGTTCCCTAAATTAGGGGTTCCCAATATGGGGGTCAAGACATTGATGGGGGGGTCATGAGTTGCCTTCCACAATTTTCAAATTTAAAATAACACGTAATACCAATCGTTGTAAATATACGGCAACAATTTTAAACAAATTTAGATAAAACCATGCAAATAAAAAATGTTATTGATTTTTATCTTTACTTTGATGCCAGGGCGCCCCTGAGAAAATGATACTGCTTCTAGCCTTTATGAAATACAAAGACCTATGCAGGTTTTTGGATTGGCCTGTTACTCCTTGAATGCAAGTAAGGGGGTCTCTAGTCTCTTGCACAGTTATTTTGAGGGTCTAAAAAGTTTGGGAACCCCTGCCCTAAAAGGCCCAATGGATCATTTAGGGAACTGCAGTTTTTGCAATTCTATCCTGGCGTAATATTTTTTGCTTTCAACCAACAGAAGTTCTTCTATTGTCATCCCAAATCACTCTGAATTAGATTTAAACTACTTGTTTGTGCAAATAATTATGTAATTTCCATTAGAGGATTAGTAAATGCACTGATGTGCTGTATTTAGAGTCTGATCAATATATCAGAGATGCTCACATACTGAGAGGGATCAAATATGTGTTGCATATAGTTTTCCCACAAAAAAGCAAAGTTAAAATTGTTAAATCTTTCACTCAATCAGAGGAATCTTTGCAGGATTGTGGTTCTTAAATCGATTCAAAATGTAACATGTTTAGGGAACGTATATGCCAAACTGACTTAAAGTGTAATTTGTGTTTTCGAACACTTTCCTCCAGATGGTTTGAGATCAAGTCCGTCTTCTCTCTGTTCTCCAGGCAGCATCGTGTATCTGGGGATGATGTTCGGAGCCTTCTTCTGGGGCGGCCTGTCGGATAGAGTGGGCCGCAGACAGTGCCTGCTGATCTCCATGTCCGTCAACGGCTTCTTCGCCTTCCTCTCCTCCTTCGTCCAAGGCTACAGCATGTTCCTCCTCTGCCGCATGGTGTCTGGCTTTGGGTGAGTCCTCTTATCTCTTCTCTTGAATATTTTTCTACTTAACCTTCTCCTCTGAAGCCCCTCCGAGGTCTCCTCCCTCTCCACCCTCTCCGCCCTCTCCCAGAGGTTCCTCTGCTGTCTCTGCTCGTCCAAAGTCAGAGCACATGACAGGAGGTTACTCTGACGGCCTGGCACCAGCACATCTCCGCCCTCTGAATCGAGGGAACATAAACTGAACGAAAGCGTTTGCAGAGATGAGCCGAGTACAGTAAACGAACATCTGTGTGTTTTAGAGCTGCTGTGGTCTGCTTGGCTGCTCACATCCTTCATAAAGACCCGTCCTCCGTCTCTGTGGACTGGCATCTCTGGACAGATATGACTTAGAAAGGTCACCTCTACAGCGCCATAAACATCAAGCTGCTGAGCAAGCTGAATACAGTCAAGAATATAAAACATGCAGAATAACTGGAGACAGTTTGTACCTCTGATGTACCTTTACATGTTTGATTGAACCGATGGAGACGAATGAAGCGCAGGCAGAGATTTGAGCAGTCAAATCAGAATTAGATGTTCACTGTTGAGCTTAATTTTTACAAATATACCGGTCTGGCCTTTTTGATATTTCTGCAGTGCTTTATTTATGCATTTATGTGTCGTGTCAAATCCACTGAACAGGTCATGCACAAATATTCTGAATACATCCAGTGTGGGCGGCACATGTGAACGGAAACAGCTGAAAATTTTGCCCCAAATGAATCCGCACCTTTTCCTGTCGTCACCTTTTGGAATTTCTGTGTGAAGTCGAGGCGGGCTGATCGTAGGACCCCAGCAGAATGACACGTAACAGGATGAATAAAAACTTCTGAGTTTGAAGAGGGAGATTCATTTTTTAACACGAGGTAATGTCTGAAAATTCACCTTGAGTGAGCGGGCAAACACGGTGTGATGATTGTGTTATGCTGCAGGTGTTCTGCAGCGTTTTCCTGCTTTGTCAAAAATGCTTCCATAGCATGAATGATAGCAGAGGTTGTCAGTTTGTGCTATTTATTAATGCATTCTTAGAATTACAAAAGATGAAGCATGTGCAATGACGTCATCAACAAAATAATCGACTATCAAATACGTAGGAGACTCATTTTGTCAGTGTTTTTTGTCGACTAATCCTTGCACTCCTACTTCTGACATACTTTACTAAACACAGATTATTAAATTACAGTTTCTCTTGTAAACTAGCTAATGCTAATTTTAAAAAGCAAGCCTGAAGAATGTAGCTAATGTCAGCCAGCTCTTTCTCTTTCAGAGGCTGAATCTATGGATGTCTTTGACACCAAACACTTCTTATCCCGCATACAAGACTTCAAATATTCTCAAGTCTAGCTCCAGTTCGCTCTGGTCCTTTAACCCTTAAAGACCACTTTTGGGGGCGCCAGACTCTCCTGAATTTATTTTGAATATGCTGAATGAGACAAATGTGGTATCAATGGAAAGCTGAGAATGTCTGCTGTAACTGCGTTTTTGAAGCTTGTTGAAAGGTTAACGATTCAAAAGTTATCAAACATTTAAGAACAAGTAGCCGCTGGTAGCTGTCTAGGTCTGTGAGGGTTAAAGTGGACTTCATGAGGCTCTGGTTTTCTACCAAGAAATGACTGTGAACAAAAGCTCCTGCACTCTGACTATGAAGGTAAAGAAACTTCTGGATGATGATGTGGTTCGTTGAAATTTGTTGGAAATCGTGGAACTGAAAATTGAACACCTCATTGCTTTTTTTACACTGTTGATTGAGATGCATTGTGAAATGTTCACTTTAGCCGCAAAATATATGAAATGACGTCTTGAAAACTGCCTTTAATTATGTCTGTGAATGTGTGTGAATCCTGTAACAGAACCAAACATCTTGCTGTAATCTGGTCTCAACAAAGATGTTTAATCAACGTTGTAGAACCAGCTATCAACGTCTTTTCAACAGCATCTTGAAACGTTTTTTGAAAGCAGAAAATCTCACTAGGTTAAATTAAATAAAACAAAGGATTAAAGTTAGTTAGGGAGCAAGAGTTGGCTGAAAGTAGGCTTCCACTTAAAGCCATGTCAGACTGGTCAGAGACAAAACTGAGATTTCAAAAGAGAATCTGCCTGATTCATCTTTTTATTCACATCTTTTGAATAGCAGGTCGGCTTGGAGAGTTGGAGACCTTGAATGATTTAGCTCGGTGAAATTGTGCATGCTATGAAAGCTGAAAGGTCATTTTGAAACTGGGTTTGTAAAGTATTACTCTGCTGCTGCAGCTCTGAGTGCAGAGACACCGTTTGAATCAAAATGCATGGGTAAAATGAGAGTGGACCTGAGGCTGCGGGTGTGTTTTGTTTACATATCTGCCGCCATCACACTCTGTTCCTCCTGTTTCTGCAGAGTTCACCTGACGTGCTCTCAGTTCACAGTTTGATTACAGTTGTAAAAGCAGAAAGCTGAGTTTTAAAAAGTAGCCTGCGTCTTAATGGCTCTGCGTTCAATTTTTAATTAGTAGCTTTAGCTTTTACTCCATCACTTAATTCTCAATCTGTATGCATGTGTGTGTTGATGCTGGTGCTTAAAGAGATTTATGGTTATGCATGAAGCTTTGGGGATATGAAACATTTTCTCTTTTAGTGGAAATCTGCCCAGACAGATTTTAAAAATGAACACTGAGGGTAACTCTAATCTAAGAGACATACGACTGAGTTATCCTGCCAGTTTGACCACATTCAGCTGGTTTCATTAAGATTTCCTGCACCTCATTAACTCTGCTCACAGAAGACGCCACAACAAGAAGAAAAAAGGAGATTTAAGCTGCTAATTTGTCAAATCACACAGATTAGTTTTCAGCAGACGTCCCTGAAGAATGTAGGAATGAAATGTGATTAAAGACGAGGCGTCATGAGTCAGTGTGGAGATTTCATTTCAAGAAGACACATATGTTATCTGATTTAGATCTGTCTCTGAGTCAAACATAAGGCGTCAGATATCATATCAAGAAGGAAAAATTCAGATGTAAAATGAAGCGTTGATATTTCTCTTATGAAACAGGAACAGTGTGCTCACTCAGGCTCTCTCTCTTTCTTTCTGCCTCATGCTCTGAACGCTTGAATTAGACGCACAGAGTTCAGGGAATATCTTCTGCAGACCATAATATGACAATCTGTTCATGCTGCAGACTGTCTGAAAACTCAGTGATCAAACAAAGAAGTAAGAAGCAGGTTCTGTGTCGTCTCGCTGAGAGCACCGTGCACTGTGATACACCAGAAAACGACAGGAAGTGCGACAAGAAAACTTAGTTAGGCTTACTTTCCTTACCAAAGGTTAGGGTTAGGAATAAAGTCTGAGTGGTTAGGGTTAGGGTAAGGGTTGGGCGAGGGGATAAATGGCGAGTAAGTCCAAAGGTTAGGGTTAGGCATATAAGTCCACTGACAAAAGCCAAGGGTTAGGGTGATGGATAAAGTCCACTTTGGATAGGGTTAGGGATAAAGTCCACTTATAGTTAGGCATAAAGTCCACTGATGGTTAGGGTTAGGTAAATAGTCCACTGAAAAAAAACAAGGGTTAAGTCCACTGATGATTAGGTTTGGGGATGTAGTCCACTGACAAAAGCCAAGGGTTAGGGTTAGTGATAAAGTCCACTGACGGTTAGGGTTAGGCATAAAGTCCACCGATGGTCATGGATATAGTCCACTGACAAAAACCAAGGGTTAGGGTTAGGCTTCAAGTCCAGTGACGGTTAGGGATATAGTCCACTGACAAAAACCAAGGCTTAGGTTCAGGGTTAAGTCCACTAACGGTTAGGTTTAGGGATATAGTCCACTGACAAATACCAAGGGTTAGGCATAAAGTCCTTCCTTAAAGACACAACTATTCTCTGTTTTCACTCATTCATCTTATAAAGTGAAGCCTGATAACTGAAGCACATATCACTGACAGCAGCACACTCTTTCTGCAGGATTGGCGGAGCTGTACCGATCGTGTTCTCGTACTTTGCCGAGGTTTTGGCTCGGGAGAAGAGAGGAGAGCATCTGAGCTGGCTCTGCATGTTCTGGATGATCGGAGGGATCTACGCCTCAGCCATGGCCTGGGCCATCATACCGCACTATGGTGAGTGAGCACGCCAGGCATAGACTTAAGGGCACGGTGGAAACACAGAGAACAATGGGCTACAGGAACCATTTAGGTCCTGGAAGAGAAGTTCGGTGGAAAAAGTTTATTGATTTAGGCTTTTATTGTGGAAAAACCATCCCGAACACAAGCACTAAATTCAGTATAAAGACAGTGGCGTCAGTTTGCTAAGAGTGAGAGTGTTTCAGAATCAATTAAAAACTACATATAGTGCCTTTAAATATTTAGAACCTAATTCAAGCTGGTAAACGTAATTTAACCTCGACAAAATACACATTTTTTCACCTCTCCTTTGAAGGAGGAAGTGATTCTGCACACACTGCAAGGCGATAGATTTTGTCGTCATTGTAATGTACAGTTAATGACTGTTATACCAAGAACCACAGCGCAGGACACGCCCCATCTGCAAAAACAACACGGTTAAGGATGGGAACTTTGAAAAGAGACTCTGACAGAGAACAGAAACAAAACTAGAGGAGCATAGAAATGTAGGAAAATGTCTCAATGTACATCTGCTTTCAGCTCCAGAGACCCCGCCTAAAAGCTGAAGATCCCCACTGTCAGGAATCACGCGCTTCACCAGTTTAAACACTTCTGCAGATAGAAGCGGCAATAACTGGGCGGTCAGGCTCTGCTCGTTACGATGCTCCCTGCTGAAGTGATGCATATACATCGTAATGTTGCAAACAACTCCCTATAGTCCCGGCTTAATTTAGAATCGGAGACCCTGCAGGGCGCACGCAAACACGGAGCAGGTGGCGGTGTAGGTGGAGGCTCCGACAATAACAGCGGGAGGAGAAGCAACAAAGCATATGTCAGCCTACACGGGGAATATGCACATGAAGGATTCTCTGTCTGCTTGTTTTGTACCAAGATTTATTATTCCTTACTTTTCTTTTGACAGAATCACGTTGTAATGTTGTTACTTTCATCCATTCAGAGGCAGAAAAAAATATATAAGAGGAGGAAATGTAAAAGGTTTTCTATTCTCATAATGTACACTGAAGCAGAGCTGCAGGATAACACAGAAAAGAAGGAGGTGTGTGTCAGAAGGATAAGAACAAAACGAGCGAAAATGAAATCAATCCAGCATGGAGGCCGGTGGACGAGGAGGAGAGGAGCAGGGGAAGAGATTAGGAGGACGAGGGGGAGAGTGCGCGTGATTTATGTGGCCTGTGTCGGGGATAATCGAAAGGTGAAGGGATACAGCTGAAGGGGCTGACGGGAGAAAACAAAGAGAAGAAGAGAGAGGGAAACAGTAATAAAAGGAGGAGGAGAGGGAGAGGATGAGTGAGGAGGAAGGGGTTCTTTGTTTGGCATTTTCAAGGCGGTGTTGATCTGTGATAATGGAGTTTGATCTTGGTTTGCGGCCATCAGGACTCTTGTCTCTGCCGGAGATAATTCCCTGAGTGTGTGACTTTATAATGCTAGAGACACGGGATGAATAAAAACTGTACGCAGGAGTTGTTTTTATCAAGAGGAAAGTCACAACTTCCTCATAACAAGATGGACGGCGTGTAGCCGTCTCCTTCTGTTGTACAAAATTAAATCCAAACTACCCCGACAATGAGCGCTGACATCCTGCACCGGTAATGTTTTCCAGAGTCTTTGCAGCAGGAATCAACATCCATTTATCTTTGCATCCTTGTGTGCTTTTCTTAAACGACCCCTCCATCTAAAGCCGTGATCCTGGATGTAAGTCCTGTACTTAATTTTACAAAGTAAACATTGACATTAAGTTTCCAACAGGACACACACTTATTGATGACAGTCCTGTGTTTGTTTACCCATCCATCATCCTGCACCACCTTCTAAAAGCTTTATTGCTCTTTAGATGATGTTTTCTTACTCTCACGTTTTCTCCAGAGGTGACAGGAGTTAAAGAAATCACTACGACTTGAATATCTGTCCTCAAAGTATAGATTCGGCACAGTATTAAGTAGGGGGTGCAACGGATCAAAAAACTCACGGTTCGGATCGTATCACGGTCGTATCATGGCAAGTGAAGGAGCAGAGGAACTTCAAAAGTTTCACTCCGTTCTTCTTTCATTTGCTGATTTTCACAGTCCACTTTTCTTAGAGCAGCAAACTTGGAACACACCGTTTTGTGCATTCTAGGGTCATACAGCTGGCAAAGCGCCAATATGCAAGGTAATATTTAATCTTTTTAAAGAGGATTTAATTTTCATTCTGAATTAAAGAGGAATTAAAAGTCTCATGTAAACGTAGCCATTGTAGATTAATACTGAAGGCATCAAAACTATGAAATAATCTGGTTTTGTCATAATCTGGATTACAACAGTAGTCAAATAGGGCTCTCCATCGTGTACTAACCCTACCTCTGAACAACACAACTGATGGTCTCAAACACATTAAGAAGGCAAGTAATTCTACAAATGAACTCTTGACAAGGCTCATGTTCATTAGAAACCATTCCAGGAGACCACTTCATGAAGCGGACTGAGAGAATACCAAGAGTGTGCAAAGCTGTCATGAAGGAAAAAAGGGGGCTACTTTACAGAATCTAAAATGTAAAACATATTCTGCTTTGTTTAACACTTTGTTGTTCATTCAATAATTCCACATATGTTCTTTCATAGTTTTTGTGTCTTTGGTATTAATCTACAGTGTTTCAAATAATTAAAATAAATACAAACCCTTGAATGAGAAGGTGTGTCCAAACTTTTGACTGGCAGTGTATAAATATGACCCAAGGCTATATTTCAAATGAGGTACACAGTTATTTAAGTCCAATCTTAAGCTGCTAGCAAACAGGATGGTCTGCTACAAATGTACATATGGGATGGATAAGCTAGATATCACAATGCATCTGTATACTGTGTTAAAAGCTTAGCTCTCAGTGAATAAGACATTATCTTTCAAATAATGGAACAAAAATAAATAAAAAATGTCTGCAGATAAAAATTGCATAATGCAATATAGTTTATGATTGTTATAAACTTATGAACTTCTGTTCTAGAGCTGTATAGAAACTGTAAACATTGGAGTTATACATTTCATGCAGACTGCATAAACTATGAGAAGGTGTGGGTCAACTACTGGAAAAATGTCTCTGCTGAGGAACATGATCTTAATAAATCAAACCTTGAAACTTTAATGCTCTCCAGCAAAGTGTACACAGGAAGAATATTTATGTAAAGCACTTATTTAAGATTACAACACATTTTGTATTAAAACATTTCACATGGGTTTTTAATTGAATTTTTAATTTTTTTATTTTTTGCATATTCAGTTTTTTTAACACTTAAAAAAATGTATGTGTGGGATGAAACCGGAGGTTCCCGGAGAAAACCCATGCAGACACAGAGGAACATGTGAAGACTTCACATGCTCCTCTATGCTGCCTGTTATAGCCAGTGTATTTGTGTTGGGGTGTAGGGGCGTGGTTGGTCGGTTGGGGGGGTGTTGAGATTTTCATGCTTGTTCTGTCTCTTCCATCTAGGGGTCATAAACTTTTTAAACTTCCTCCACATAGAGATCTTCTCAGGTCTTTCCTCGACCACCTCAGGACTTTCCTCGACAGCCGCAGGTCTTACCCTTACCACCTTAGGTCTTACCTTGACAACCGCAGGTCTTAATATGATCACCACAGGTCTTACCTCGACCATCTCAGGTGTTTCCTCAACGACTTCAGGTCTTGTCTGGATTGTCTCAGATGTCTCCTGGACCATGTTTGGAGTGTCTCTCTCTGTGTCTACCTGGATGTTGTCTACTGTAAGGGAGGGCTCTGTCTTTTTCTCACACTTTAGGTCCTTCATCTCCTTATGGAGCTTCTCCAGTTCCTTCTGCAGCCCCTGACTGACTGCCTCCTGATCTTTCAGTTTGGAGGCCAGCTCAGAGTAGCTGCTGGACTTTTCTTGCAGCTGCCTCTGAAAGTCCTCCTGCTGCTCTCTATTGTTCCTCTCTCTTCTCAAGGCCTCTCTCTGCAGATCCTTGTGCTCCTTCTCCATGGACTCTTTTTCTTTCACCAGCTTGTCAAGCAGATTCAGGTCTGTGTCACGTTTTCCAAGAAGTTGTTGCCTTACCTTCATCAGTTGTGTATTTAGGTTGTTACAATTCGACGTCTCTTCCCGCAACTGGTTCTTTTGAGATTTATTAAGATCCGTGAGCTCTTTCATCTTTTTAGTGAGATTTGTTATATCCCATCCTCTGTCCGTGACCTTTGTCTGCAGAGACTTAACCCTGTACTCCAGTAAAGCTTTCTCTGACTCCAGCTGATCAATCTGCACCTGGTCTTTTTTGCCAACCTCTAAAAATACACTCTTGATTTCCTCATTTTCTGTTTCCAGAGTGGCAGCCTTCAACCTTTCAGCCTGCAGCTGATCTTGAAGCTCTTGAATCTTGGCAATATTATTTGACTGCTCCTCGAGAGCTATAGAGGGCAGACTTAGGTTCTGTGGTACAGTGTAAGACGGATTCAGCTCCTTGATGTCTTCTATGAGCCGCCTGTTCTTCTCTTCACAGTCAAGCCTCCTGCCAGACTCAACCCTCACTGTTTCCTTCACCTCTGCCTCTTTGGTCCGGCACATTTGTAACAGCTCTTGATTCTTCTCTTTCATCTGTTTCAGAAGTAAGTTCACCTCCTCTACGCGGTTCCTAAGATTAGTTTCCACAAACCTTCGGGAAGGGCCCCTCCCACCTCTTCGATAGTAGGAGCCCCGGTAGTTGTTGTTATAGTAATTTTGGTGGCCTCCCTGCCCTGTTTGGTAAGGGGCCTGGGGGTTGTAGTTCTGTTCGCCACCCTGTTCTCCTTGGTGAGGGGCCTGGTGGTTGTAGTTTTGTTCGCTTTCCTGTGCCCCTTGGTGAGGGGCCTGGTGGTTGTAGTCCTTGTGACCACCCTGTGCCCCTTGGTGAGGGGCCTGGTGGTTGTAGTCCTTGTGACCACCCTGTTCTCCTTGGTGAGGGCCCTGGTGATTGTGGTCCTCGTGGCCACCCTGTGCCCCTTGGCGAGGGGCCTGGTGTCTATAGTTTTGTTGGTCTCCCTGCCACTTTTCGTAGCGGGTCTGGTGGTTGTAGTCATGGTTCCGCTCCTGTCTACTTTGATAAGGGGCCTTGTAATTATAACTGCAGTCCTGGAAGCCATCCTGTCCCCCTTGAAAAGGGTCCTGGTGACTGCTATCCTGGAGATCTTTCTCTACCATCTGGTATTCGGCCTGAAATGCTGGAGCTGCTGCCCCCAGGCTGTCTAAATCCTCCATTTCCATCAAATCTGACCAGCAAAGAGTTTCAGAATTGTTGGTCGTCATTTTTGTTCTTAGCAAAATGATTGTCTTGGAGATATAGACTGGTTCGAGTAAAGAGCTTCACTGACTGTGTTGTCTCAGTCTGGATCCTGACCTGTTTATACCCTTTTTTTTTTTGGTCCCTATGACATCATAGTCAGATTTCATTGAAAAATGCCTTTGATCTTGCATCACAGTTCTAAACTCCTGTTTGATTCATTTTGTTTTGTTTTGAAAAAGTGAACTTAACCCTTTAAAGCCTGAACCATCAAATAATTGTCAGAAAATTATAATTATTTGAAAATGGAGTGTTTATTACCTTCTGACCAAAAAAAAAAAATGTTTTATATAAGAGTTTTAATTTGTATCATAGGTGATACATCAGGCATTTTGGTGTAAATTTTATTTTATTTTATTTTTTTAGTCAAACTAAAACATAACGTTTTTTTTTTTAACCTATCAAACTTTGAGTTTCCTTCAAATTTTGTCCCAAAGTAATTTCAAACCTAGAGATTATTTTTTTCCATATTGCACGACAACGTCATACATATTTTGTAGTAAAAACAACTAATTTATTATATATTTCTTCTCTGAATTGTTCAGTTTTTAGTGGAAATCAATGAGCAAAAGATAATTATTTACTAGGGAGCCATTGTAACATTCAACTAGTCATCAATCATCATGGTAAAGCAGGTTGCATATAAAAATACAATACACGTTATAATTATCTCAATTTCTACTTTAAATAAACTTCATTATGTCATTTAAACGTGTTCTCAAATAATAAATAGACTGTATGTTGCTTTATGGAATGCCTAATGTGTGAAATTGAATTAAAGTATGATTGACAGGTCTGCAAATAAATACCTGCTGTATCAATTTTGATACACACATTTTCAACTCGATTTGAGTATAAATTAAGTTAATTAGTTTTACATTGCATCAATCCAGTAACTATTCCTCTTGAAGTTTCAGGAACAGTGGCTACGTTTACATGAGACTTTTAATTCCTCTTTAATTCCGAATTAAGATTAAATCCTCTTTAAAAAGATTTAAAATTACCATGTAAACACCTCATTCCGAATGAAAATGATAATTCCGAATGAAACTTAAATCCGATGTAAGTAGCTGGTTTATTCTGATTTTAAATCTGAATTGAATAATTCCTCTATCATGTATACGTTCATTCCGCTTTAAATTAATTCCGGTCGTTCTGCGCATGCTCGTTCCCTTGTCCTGTCGCGATGACGCACATACTCCGCGCTGGCGGGCTCATATTTCAGGATGAGGTAGAGCAGCCGTTGCACTAACCGGCTTTGAATCGCCACAGCCCGGTCTTCCGCCTCCGCCTCCCTTGTCCGGTCGTCTATCTCTCTTCTCCTCCTCAGCTGACGAAAGTGAAGCAGTACGTTTGTGTCAAGCTGCTTTTTAACAACTATAGTCAAAATCAAAGCGAAATTTGAACTTATTGTGTGGTCTTCCATATTGTAACCGAAAATGAAAGAAGCAGGAACTGGAGTCTGTTTTCTTCCGGTAAACGTAAATACATCACGCCCGCCCCTGTCCAATCAGAACCCTTCCCAACCCCCAGACGTTAAGAGGAATTGAATAAAAACAATTAAACGTGTTTTCCATGTAAACTTCAATTCGGAATTACTATTTCCATGTAAACACGAAGGAGAATACTTTAATTCCAAATTATTTAATTCGGAATTATTAATTCAGAATTAAAAAACATCATGTAACCGTGGCCAATTTGAAAGTTTATATCATCCAAACTTTTTCAAACTTGGTAAAAATATCCCTGAAAACCCTGGAGTGGGTCTCTGATCCACAGCCGCCATTTTGGATGTCTCAAGTGACGTCCTTCTGGTGCACGAATTACTCACACCTGGTGGATAATCCGTGCACTGCATGTATCTGATTGTATACATGAGGTATTTTCAGAAAAAATATATCACACTGATGATGTAGAGGTCTCAAAAACTGATGTATCAAACATGATATGCTTGGCGTTAGAGGGTTAAGTTTTTCTTATACTACTTCTACTATGTTGCATTGATATTAATCGTGTTACTTGTTAAAACATGCATCTCTACAGGTGAAATTATCAACAATCGACTGAAATTTAAAAAAGAAAATGTTAGAAAAATCAACTGAAGTCATACAACTTTCTCTTCAGTTCAGCACTCCAAACTTGGGACGTAGAAGCACTAGTTAAAGCAATAAAGTCTGGTGTTATTTGACCCTTTAATCGCCTATAATCAACATCTCAAACATCAACCTGGACGTAAATGTGAACAGATTAGGTTAACAGGTCAAAGGTCACTTGATCTCAGTCTGTTCTGTTCTTGTTAAACATTTCTGAGCAATGCCCTGAGGCCGGCTAGCTTATTATTATTATTTTGAGTCCAGGAGAAAGACACCACCCACAGCGGATCAATGCACGTCAAACTGAGAGTCGACTGATGGACACTCTGAGGTGTGGCCTCCACCTGACTCTGTAGTTTTGCCTCAACAGGAATTTATCCTTTAACACAGATATTAACTCCCCTGGTTTTATCATGTTAACCTGTTTTTAGCATCTTCGCCATCACAAGAACGGTGACTTGGATTTTGTGCGTTCGCAAAAAAACAACAAAACACTGAATGAGTTTTCCCAAGATCCTTTTTTCAATTTCTGCTTCTACAACAAAGTTCTCCTCCTCTCGGCACAGATATATCTGCAGCTCCGTGTCCCTCATCACAAACTTTGTTCCTGAGTGACCGTCCGAGCGCCGACTGAGGCTCATAATTGAGGTCAATTGATTAGACGCCAGTGTTTTAACACATTTCTTCTGCAGGACGCAGTGGTGTGTGGGTAATAGGTTCCGCCGCAGTGCTCTTTGCATTGACTGGTGGACAACGGCCAGAGAGCTGTGTGTGTGTGCATGTGTGTGTGTGAGGGTGTGTGTGTCGTATTGTCTCTTTCTAATGCAACAGAAGCGTCACATTCTTGAAAAGCCACAGTTTGAAACGTGGAGTGCGTTCGTCGCAGCGTGAGTGTGAGGCCGCTCTTTTCTGCGTGTTCACGCTCGTTCCTTCGCCGTACAATTTCACAGCTTTGAATACAAGCCAAGGACAGTGTGTACGCATGTGTGTACATGTGTGTGTGCGTGTATGTGTGTGTGTGTGTGTGTGTGTGTGTCAGCCGTGCTCTCTTACTGTACTGTAGGAACATAAATCTTGCTGAGTATCTGAATCAGTCAGCCGTCCCCTCCAGTCCATTAAAGCTATAATCCCCCTAATGAGGTTTGTACTGGTACAGGCTGGAGCAGCCCCACAGGCCACGCATGCACACACACACACACACACACACACACACACACACACACACTCTTCTCTGTCCATGATAGCGTACTTTCTTGATGCTGATTCTGTGACACAGTTTACAGACTGAATGAAAACCCCGGCCGTGTGTGTGGTCTGAAAACTCTTAATGCGCTCTGTCAGGTTGTAACACTCGCCACGTTTTGATGAATGGCGTGCTGCAATTTTCTCCCGCTATTTAATATGAAATGTAAATCATATTTATGGGGAAGCAGAACTTTCTCTTGGCACAGAGAGTAATGGAGAGGCGTGTGAATGAAGCTGCATGAGCTCACTCGTAGGATTTCAAAGGGGTCAGAATTTGAATTTGTGTGTTTCCTTCTCTGAAACTGATTTATAGATGATAACATACCTTTAATAAAAACTCACAGCTGAAGCTTTGTGCGTTTTCCTTACATTTTTAACTCTATAATGTGACTCGAGGGACAAAAGTCATTAAAACTCTCCTGTAAAGAAATGCTAAAATTCTCCTTTACATTTTCAACAAAGTGCAAATTCAGTCAATCAAACTACTTAGCCTTCACTGAATATTTCTCCATGCTATGTTGATTTCACCAAGCAGCATGCAGGCTGTAAACATGTTTATTTCTGCTGTAAAGATCGTCCTCTTTGAATGGGTGTGTATGTGGTTTCCTGTGTTTCTGCAGCCAGCCTCTAGTGGACGCTTGATGAACTGCAGTTTTTTACCACTTTGGCATTGGCTTCATTTTTTAAGACCAGAGGTTGCAGCTTGGTTCTCACAAACCTTATAGTAACTACATGTGTTGCTCTAAATAGTAGGGATGGACATTTCAAGCCGAAATACTATTTGATAATCATTGGCATCTATTCAACGATTATTGGAATAATCCCCCCCTCTACACACACACACACACCGATGCACACATGTCCCGTTAACGGTCCAACTGTGTGGTAGTCTCATTAACCAGCAGCAGGACGAGGTGCTACTAGTAGCGGGCACTGACAGCGTCTGTCTCGATCTTTACGTCAGTGTTTCTGTGACGCGGCGTGGCGTGTGTTTAAATTTTATAGCCATGATCGGTCTCTGGAAAGACGTGTGTAGTAGTGTGAGATTCTCTAATGTTTTCTTCTTCAATTGCTATTTAAAGCAGTTAGCATTCTTCTTCTGCTGTTATTTAATGCATCTTTAAAACGCTCTATAGCCACCGCCTGGCAGGAATACTGTATTATAACCAGGCACTGGTAAAAACAATGAAAAATTGCACTCGATTTTTGCAAAGTGAACAAATATTGAATATTCGAAAGTCATTGCCCATCCCCCTTGAAAAGGGGCCTGGTGACTGTAATCCTGGAGGCCTTCCAGGCTGTCTAAATCCTCCATCTCCATTAAATCTACCAAGCTAACAGTTTCAAAATTGTTGGTCATCATTTTTGTTCTTAGCAAAATGATTGTCTTGGACGTAGACTGGTTCGAGTAAAGAGCTTCACTGACAGTGTTGTCTCAGTTTGGATCCTGAACTATTAGGTGGAACTTCCTTCCTCTGAGCCCCTCTTACTGTATCATATAAAAGCAAAGCCTCCCTTTGGACCCTCACCGAAAAAACAGAAGCCTTCCTGTCAGAAATACATAACTATTTTAATGTTCTCACCAAAAGAAGTGAGGAGAATATGCATTAACTTACACAGTTTTGTCTACAGGCTGAGTGTGTTATGATGATTTTAGTTATTATGTGCATCCGCCCTTCTGAGATCTCTGGCGCCCCCTGTGGTGGAACCTGGACCCCAAAGCTCTAAACCTCAGCACTAACTCCATGCAGACTCTTCTGAGACAGCTGAGACGTTGCTTTTTATCATTTCTGTTGCAGTGAATAAAAAGACCTCAGAGAGAGCGAGGAGGACGGAGGGGAGTTAAGAAGAGCAGGAAGAGAGCGAGATTAAAGACTTTGTGTCTACAGATGCCAAAGAGTGTGCTCTGACACTGGAGTATTAGCTGACCTGCAGGTTAATTAATTTCATTAGCTCAGAGAAGAAGAGAAACATCGTGAATGTTTGTCTATTAGTGTCGAAACATAAAACCTGCAGCACAGCCAACCTTGAGGGAAGAAAAGCGTCCATCACAGAGCTATAAAGTGTTTGTGTGTTTGTTTTATTCATGTTTTATGTGCTCCTGTGTTACAGCGTTGAACTCTGGCCTGATGCATTATTCCTGTTTTATGTGTGTGTGTGTGTGTGTGTGTGTGTGTGTGTGCAGGATGGAGTTTCAGCATGGGCTCGGCGTACCAGTTCCACAGCTGGAGAGTGTTTGTGGTGGTGTGTGCGCTGCCGTGTGTGTCTGCGGTGGTCGCTCTCACTTTTATGCCTGAGAGCCCCCGCTTCTTCCTGGAGGTAAGAAAAAGATGCTTTATTGTGAAGCCGACAGCTCCATTATTACTGTTAATGACCCAGATAAGGATTCTTAGAGACATCTGAGAATCATCTGAACCTTCAGGGTGTTCAGCTGTAATCCCAGAAGAACTGTTTGTTGTATTTTTATGTAAATTAAATATGTTTTGTTAATGCAGAGTTTTTAAAATCGTACCATAAACCTCCCTCAAGGCTTTCAAGAAAGCGTGGAGTGTAATTTGCAAACAGATCCTTAATTATGTTTTTGTTGATCCTTGAATTTTCCCTGAAATTAAAGGGATTGTTGTATTTTGGTTGCTGATGAAGGAAACTAAGACACCTGCTGTGGTTTCACATTAAATTTATTCTCTTTTTCAGTCATAACATGGTCAGCTTTTACTGCACATGCTTGATTTTTATATGTTTAGTTTCAATAAAAATAACTCTAAGCAAGGACAGCTTTATCTCTGATTATAAACACAAAAATGTCGAGTCAGAAGCCACGAAAAAATCTAATTAAATACATTTTAGTTATGATGCATTTTTTAAAAATTAGAATATTTAAAACAAAATGAATTACAAAACTTGCCTTGAAATTATTTCCAATGTATAATAATAATAATATTATTGTTGTTATTACGCTGATGATGATTATTATTATTAGTATTATTATTATGATTATTATTATTGTTATTATTATTTTTATTTGTATTATTATTGTTGTGGTTATTATTATTATTTTTTATTATCATTATTATTAAAATTATTGCTATTATTTTTGTTATTATGATTATTATTGTAATTCTTTTTATCGTTGTTATTATCATTATTATTAGTAGTAATACTGCTATTACTATTATTATTATTATTATTATTATTATAGAATAATACTTTTTAATGTGCTTAAAAATTATTATTATTAATTTAATTATAACAGTCTTTATTGTGATAGCAGCGCCCAAGACCTCACTGCTTCTCACCAACCCTTACTTTATGCTATGTTTTGAAAGATGTCCCATGGCTCTCCCGCTCCCCTTAGTAATAATTATCAATCATGTTTTAAAACACTCTGTATTCTTCATAATTGCTCTTCTTCTGTGGTATTTTAAAAAGAAAATAAAAAAAACAAAAGATTGACAATTCTAATTCTACCTTGAGGAAAATAAGTGTGGTTAGTTTCCCCTCTGTACGGAGGTCTACCACTGTTATTGAATAAATTTGACACCAGAAGTCTTGCACCGCCTTGATTTTGTTGGTTAGTGATGGATACTTCACATTTATGAGCCAAAAATGCTAGTGGATATAGGCCCTACATCTGCAGAACTTGCCCAAAAATGGTTTAATTTTCAAGTTTTTCTCAGTATCAAAAGAATGTAGTTATATTTTTCTGTGCATCAATGAGGATATTTCAAAGAGGAACACCTGAAAGCTAATTATTCTAAAGATAGATGTGTATGCATGTCATTTGAAATGAAAGAGTGTATATTTGTGCATCCTCGATATATAAGCAAACTTGAGAAATGATGTAGTTAGAGTATGAACTTATAGAAGGTCAGTATTGTCTCTGAGCTGAAGCCTCTTGAGAACATCTTGAAAGACTCTGCTGTGTCTGCGTCTGTAATCCTGCGTGCCTGTGTCTCAGATGGGCAAACACGACGAGGCCTGGATGGTGCTCAAACAGATCCACGACACAAACATGCGAGCCCGAGGAGAGCCGGAGAGAGTCTTCACCGTGAGTACACGCACACACCTCTACACACACACACATCCTCCTCCTCACTGCTGCAGGTGACAGATCAGTGTCTCCCCCTGCAGGTGAACCGCATCAAAATCCCCAAACAGCTGGATGAGCTGGTGGAGATGCAGAACGAGTCGGCCAACCCGGTTCTCAAAGTCCTCTACAAGATGAAGACGGAGCTCAGAGGAGTATGATGCTTGTTTCTTTGCTGTGTATTAGTTTGAAGATTACTTTCATGTTTGAATTGAGTTCAAATCTCCTCCTCTCTTACAGATCTGGTTGACTTTCATGAAATGCTTCAACTACCCGGTGAAAGACAACACCATCAAACTAGCAGTTGTCTGGTTCACTCTGTCTTTTGGGTGAGAGATCTTCCTCACACACTTCCTTTCTGATGTTTGTATTGTTCCCTCTCACGGTGTTAAATGACGCCCTCTGAGTCACCATCACTCTGCAGCGTAATAACAGCTTCAGTGTTTAGCACCGAGGCAGATGTGTCCTCCTGATGAATGTTGACGGGTGAGATTAGAAAGAGAGAAGCTATTAGAGAGAAGGTGTCATTCTGCGTTTTTTCAGACGGCTGCTTTAATGGAATACAGTACGCAAGTGTCAGGAAGTTTTAACACCAAAGGAGACAAAAACAGGTCGTGTTGAGCTTCAAGAAATAAAACGTAATCTGTTTCATTCTGGAAGATTCTGTTTCAGAGTTATGTTTCTATCCCTGCCAGGAAAGACGTGTCTAGAGGGGCTTTGTTTTTGAGTTGTCCTTCCTGTTTTTATATAGAATATAGCATCTAATGAACACTTGAGACAGTTTTCAACCGGAGGAACTTTACCCCGGAGTTACGTGCGTTTCGACCGGTGGACCCAGGGTCTAAATTTAGTTCAGGGGTAGATAATCTCCCCCCTAAAAAGCCCCTGCTATGGGGGTTGTACTTTTCAAAGGTCCAGGGACTTTCGGGGGGCAGGGCCTGCAATCCTGAGAGTGTCTGATTGGTAGATTAACCGGAGTGTTTTTATTCTAACTGCCCGTCCACAATAACATCACAAACATCTGTGATTCACTTGATTTCTCTTTCTTTCATTAGTTCTTATTTGTTCCATCTTTTTTGTATGTGTACTTTTCAAAAGAAGAAGCTGTGATTCTCCGGGTCAACTTTTTTTTCAAAATTTTTTTTTCAAAAATTTTTGTTCAAAATTTTTTTTCAAAATTTTTTTTTCAAAATTTTTTTTTCAAATTTTTTTTTTCAAATTTTTTTTTTCAAATTTTTTTTTTCAAATTTTTTTTTTCAAATTTTTTTTTTCAAAATTTTAATTTTTCAAAAAAAAAATTTCAAAATTTCAAAAAGAAGTTTCAAAGAAAAAAATCAAATCAAATTTTTTTTTTTTCCAATTTTTTGGTCAATTTTTTTTTCACCTTTTCTTTTGTCAAAATTATTTTTGTAAAAAAAATTTTGTCCATTTTTTTTTTTTCAAATTTTTCCAAAAACCATTCACAGTCATTGTTTTTTCCATCTGTGATTCACTTGATTTCTCTTTCTTTCATTAGTTTTTATTTGTTCTATCTTTTTTGTATGTGTGTGTACTTTTCAAAAGAAGAAGCTGTGATTCTCTTGATTTAGCAGCTTGTAACAGTAGTCTTCTCTCAGCCCACCATGAATGCTCCTCTCCTCCCGGTGTTCCGGTTTTAAAAGTGACCCTGTAAACTGGAGACCTTCAGCTGAACGTGTCAGTGTTTGTGGAGTTTACACAGTTGTTGAAACACAGAGGGAGTTCCTGGGAATGCAAACTAGTTTAGTATTTATTAAGATTTCAAAATATCCTCATCAGATATTTAATGATCGTCTAAAGACGTTCAGCCAGCGGTTGAAATGCAGACAACAATGGGGGCACAGGAACCTTTTAGTTCAGGGGTAGGAAAGTAGGAAATCTTGGTCGAATGCATTTTTGGGGGATAATTTCAAATTTGCAGAAATGCTCAGCTGGGCTAAAGATCAACAGACTGGATTCTGGATGTAAAAGGTCAAAGTGATGTCTAAAAAAATGCCTGGTCAAAACTCAATCATTGAAATGCTTTATATTGCAAATTATCCAACAGAATATAATGAATAATGAATGTCTTTATCTTAGTTGAAAAGGTCAAAGGTTAACTCCATTGTCCTTTAAAATATTTAGCTTGTCATCTATTCCTTTCCTATGTTTGTGAATGCAATATCTAAAGAATACCTGAGGTCTGCTAGTTTTTAAATCTCACAGTTTGCAAGTAAGAGAAAGAAAATTGAGAGATCATGTGACCAGATTATCCAATAGAAGACAGAAGCTATAAAAGCAAGCATGAAGCATGAATCTCTGATGAACTAACAGTGACCACAATCAGCTTGTGACTTACAGTCGCTGTTCTTGTGTCCAGGTTCTATGGACTCTCCGTTTGGTTTCCTGATGTCATCAAGCACCTTCAGGCCGACGAGTACGCCTCCAGAGTGAAGATCCACAACAGCGAACGCATCGAAGACTTCACCTTCAACTTCACCTTGGAGAACCAGATCCACAGGAACGGAGCCTTCATAAACGACAGGTGGGAAAAAACATGACTCCTTAAAGCTAGATTTTGGCGCCCCCTGTGGACAAAGTGATACCTCATATCTTTGCTCATCTTAAAGTCAGTTTCTTCAGCATGCTGTCAATCATCTGATCTCAAACCTACCCACAGTGACATGCAGTAAAATGTACAATATAGAAATGTCCATGTGTCTTAAAACAGATTAATGAATAAGACAGGATTCAAACCTGCAGTCAGACGCTGTGATCCAAACCTGCGAGCCTCCCTGCGCTCAGGTTTGTGCTTAAAGCTTCTTTCTGTCCTGCTGCGGGATAGCAGGACTATTCTTCATTCCCGTAAACAACACACGGCTGCCGGTAATATTAATCCTGCCTCCTTTATCTCCCGCACAGCCAGGAAATTAAAAGCTTATCGCTCTCTCTTTCCTCCCTTCTTCCTCCCTCTGTCCCACCCAAACACACACATCTCCTCCTGCACCTCCCGATTCTCTCTCACACACAAAGGCCAGAGAGAAGATGCATCGATACGTTGAAGACTGCAGACCACAATGCATGTTTAGTCTGAGATTAAATCTAGACCAAAACCATGCTCCTGTGTTCAGCAGCATGCAACAGATTGAATCGATCAATAACAGACTGATCAAACTAAACTTTACAGGAATAGGTACATTCAAAGGCCTTAAAAGTATCACTGATATCAAATGAATATTAGAGGATGATAGGATAATACGGCAGCATTTTTTGAATGCTTTTCAAAATAAAAGCCAGATCTGCTTCATGTCACATGAGGCTTTTATTCTGAAGTTATGTCCAGGACAGTTATGTGGTAAATGAAACCACTTGCACAGCCCTTTATTTGAGTCTTTGCTGTTTTCCACAAATCACATTGGTCCAGGTAAGCTGTGGGTGCTAGAGTGTATGGTAAATATTTCCTCATGTGCAATCTCCCTTTGGTGCCTCTATCTCCCCGCCCCTCTCTCTGCTCAGCTGGTGTCTGTTTGTATATTGAGCACCTGTTTTTAAAGTCAACAAGTTATTTTCCTGAAAAAAAACAACCCCTGACATCGTTATAAACCCTGGAAGCATACCCTTGTATGAAAATTTTGAAAAAGTACATAATGGTATTTTAATCATAGACTGTATAATAAATGGACGTAGTATCTGTGACGTCACCCATCGGCTTCTGAAGCGCTGTTTTGAGGCCAATCGTCGGCGGGAGCCATATTGCTGCTGTTGAGCGAGTGTGAGGCGGGCTTTGAGCCTCCTAGCACACAGCTACAGTGTTCCCGACTGTCAATCAAGTCAGCTGTGCCTCTCATTGGAAGACTTAATCTCAATATCTTTGAAATTGCCACGTTAGAAAAAATTCACCCATGAGCTATCCAGACTACGCTCGTCTTTTGTACCAGGCTGTAAACATGTTTATTTCTGCTGTAAAGATCGGCTTTTTTGAATTTGTGTGTATGTGGGTTCTGGTACTTCTGGAACCAGCCTCAAGCGGATCCTCAATGAACTGCAGTTTTTAGCACTTCCGCATTGGACTCATATTTTTAGACCGGAGGTTGCCGCTTGATTTTAATCTGTAAATGAAACTCTGTTTTTGATGTGAGTGAGATCGTTTTCTTGAAGCTTAATTCCTGAAACTACTCCTTTGATTTCTATGAATTAGTCTATAGGAGATCTCATGCATCATGCACATCTTAATAATGGGTAGTTAATTGCTTTATTTTAGGTCAAACTTATGTGACCTAAGAGACAAGCCTGACTAGAGCAACTCGTGCAGCTAACACGCAGCCTGTCTAAATGCCATGACCGCACACACCCTAGCAATCATGGCAGCCAAAGCACTTCTAGTCTAAGTTGATGTTAACTAGCTGTTAGCAGTGGAGGTCCCAGTTTTTGATACATCCATAAAAAACACAACTTTAGTGGAGATACCACAGTCATTTTTTCCTCTTGTCTTAAAATGTGCATTCAGGTGACCCTTTATGACCGTATTGATTCTCTCCTTCTCCTCCCAGGTTTATCAGTATGAAGTTTAAGGCGGTGCAATTCATCGACTCCTCTTTCATCAACTGCTTCTTTGAAGACGTCTCCTCTGTCGGCTCCTCTTTTAAAAACTGCACCTTCATCGACTCCTTCTTTTACAACACAGGTGAGTCTCTACCTGCACCCACAAAAACATCCTATTCTACCTCACACATAAGTCTCACTCAGCGTCTGTCTCCTCCTGACAGTTCATTTTGGGTCTGATGTCAGAGCTTCTGGCGAAAAGAGAAAGGGGGTTGAGCATTTATGGCTTTTTCTTTATGCCACTAAATTACAGCTCAACCTCTCTGGCCCTGCACAGATTGCCTTCCTGAACTCAGGCGACAGAGACACTGAGCCAGCCTGTGCTGCAGGGTGATAAAAACGGCTATTTATAGCCTCACATATATGATGTTTTTAGATGTGTGCAAGATACAGCGATGCACAAATGTGATTCTTTAAGAAGCAGGGTGTAAGTTTCCTCATTTCCTCTCTGATACATTTAAACAAATCCGTCTGCATCAGCGTCGTAAACATCCATTGTACATTCCACACAGACGCTTTATGTGCGGTCTAATCATTCCGGACTCAGACACACGCAGGAGGAAAAAGCGAGGCAGGATGTTTGGAGAGAACCTGCAGCTGATTCAGACCTTATGGGAGCGTTGTGTGGAAAAATATTTCCCCACAGCACTCAGGAAAAAGAGCTGAACATGGAAACAGTAAGGGCACGTCAGGTTGCCGGTAATGCCCCCCGGGGGGATGGAGTCTCTTTGCCTCCAGCGATGCTCCTCTTGAGAGCGGAGGATAAAGACAAATGAGGAGAGACAGACGGAGGGAGGAAGGAAGGGAGGAGGGTGGGCGAGCAGAGGTGAGAGAGGGGAGGGTTTTCTCTCCGCTGCAGCTGCTGGAGTTTCTATTTAGAGCGAGGCAACACACATCTAAACCAGACAGACTATCATATGTGTTAAAAGCCTGTTGAGGACGGTTATTTCAATTCATCATGTGTATCCTCCACACCTATTAGTAGCGGATGCTCGTGGTCTTATCTTCCACATCCTGTAAATATTCCCTTATTATCATTTTCATTTTACCAGCTCATTTGTCAACTGTTCCAAAGGATGCTAAATTATCTCACTGAGATAAAAACACTCTGCTATTTCAGGACCAGCTGTAGGTAGAAGGTACATCCTAAGGCGGAATTAGCTCTCTATTAAAAATGGATGAACTTCTTTGTTTCCATAAAGAAAAGCGACGGTGGAGTTTCAGTGTTTCTAACCCCAGAAGGCGCCTCACAGATAGAAGAGTTACCCTGATGAGTGATTTAAACACAAAGCTGTCTCCGTGTCCTCCACTCTTACAGATATCGACGACGCCAAACTAACGAATTCGAGGGTGATCAACAGCTCCTTTCACCAAAACAAGACGGGCTGTCAGATGACGTTTGACGACGACTACAGCGCGTACTGGGTTTACTTCGTCAACTTCCTGGGAACGCTGGCGGTGCTGCCTGGAAACATCGTCTCCGCCCTCCTCATGGACAAAATAGGACGCCTCAGCATGTTGGGTAGGTGGTTGTAATCGTCTGAGGAGGTGCTCTGTTTTATTTGAAGCATGAGCAGCAGCCTTCATCTTGAATGAATGAGGCCTTTTTTTGAAGTTGTGTGCTGATTTCGCCTGCAGGAGGCTCCATGGTGCTGTCAGGCATCAGCTGCTTCTTCCTCTGGTTCGGCACTAGTGAGTCCATGATGATCTTCATGCTCTGCCTCTATAATGGTCTCAGTATCTCTGCCTGGAACTCTCTGGATGTGGTCACCACTGAGCTGTACCCGACAGACAGAAGGTGAGTTCTGCAGCTTTAGCCTTTTAATGAATGAGCCGTATATATACCGCTTTTTAAGGTATGTAGCACTGCACATACAGAACCCTGTCTTCACTCAGTAATGTCATACTCTTCTAACCCTCTCCTCCATGTTGTCTCCGCCTCCTTGTTTTTCAGGGGCACAGGTTTTGGCTTCTGTAACGCTATGTGTAAGCTGGCAGCAGTTCTGGGCAACCTGATCTTTGGCTCGCTGGTTGGCATCACCAAAGCCATCCCCATCCTGCTGGCCTCGTCTGTGCTGGTTGGAGGCGGGCTTGTGGGCCTCCGACTGCCAGACACTCGAGCCAATGTCCTCATGTAAACGTCGACACACAGCAGTATGTTGTTTACCAGGTATTCACTCAGTGTGCTGAAGAACCGTCATGGTCTTTAATTTACCCAAACATCGCCCTGCAGTCATCCCTCTTTGATTTATCGTTTGATGAATAAGTTCACAAACTCATTACAGACGAGTGATTGTTCTGTTATCCCTGAGAGGAATACCTGGTAAATAATAAAGTATAATAAATGCAGTTTAACTTTACAATGAGCTGTAGATATGAAGAGTTAAAAGACTTCAGAGGTTAGGAGTGTCGATGGCTGGTGGATGAAGTCTTGGGCATCCTGGCAGGAATTACCTCCAGAAACCAGCCAGAGTTATGGGTGTCCCTAAAACTCTAGATATCAGCACCTCATTATCTACTAAAGGCTGTTTCACACGTGCAACACTCAGATGCATGTGTCAACGCTGCAAAAGGCTTGGACTTCAGACAACCTCCCCAATTAAGGGAAAAGTTTGGAGCTGGTTAGCTTAGCTTAAAGTCTGGAATTAAAGCTGGGGTCGGTCGTCAGATTTAGATCCACTTTTTGTTATACTGGTTAAAATGATCTTTCTGTCCTGATGGTAATCAATACATAATGTGTTCTTAAAAAAGAGGTAAAAAAGACAGCCGAAGTAAACCTGGGAAAACACCAACCAATCCCTGCCATCAGGAGCCAAATTATGAAACCAAACAAATCCCGTCCTGCCGGGGGAAAGGGTTAGACAGAGTCCTGAGGAAATGCTACATTAAAATTCATGCTAGTTTTCTGAGGCTACCAACCCTAGCTTTAAGGGAGGAATAGCTAGCTAGCCTGGCTCTGACGTGAAGTCGTGTTCAGTGAGAATAAAGGACAGCTAAGGTGATTTAGAAATGTCGTCATTGAGTTGTTTTCCAGCAGAGTGCACTATGACTCTATACCCTGTCTTCAGCACATGTAGCAGACCATCACAGATAAGCAGTCAGAGAACCAGAATTCAGTTGAAAATGTATTGGAACTTAATTCTTGGCTTTTGGAGACATCCTCAAGTGGACAAATGAGGAACTGCAGTTTTTTCTGGGTAGCCACTTGGTAAGAACATGTGTTAAGCCCCGTTTCCACCAAGAGGTTCAGTTCGGTTCATCTTGGTACGGCATGCATTTTGTGGCGTTTCCATGAACTAAAACCGGGACAGGTCCCCAAATTACCAAGCTGTACCGTCCCACTTATTGGTACCCTTCTGTTGGGGTGCCAGACATACCGATCCGACTCCAGAAGGTGGAGCTAGAAACACTGCAGTCCATTGATTGGTCAAAAGAATCGTCACTTCCCGTGCGACAGTGGTAATAAAGAACAACACATAACCCCGCCATGTTTAAATCTCCAGTGGACATTCGGGAAGATCACTCTTTTTGTTTGAAAAATGGCGTCAAGAAACAGCGTTCCATGGTCGACCGTGGAGGTGCAGACTTTCCTCGTGTTTTTCTTCTTCGTTGAATTTATTAGCGGGGTACACTGTGACGTGCTGCCATGATGTCCCGCTATTACGTAGCTGACGCAGCTATGGGCATCCGGCTTACACGCCGCCTACCAAGTAGGGCACGGTTGGCTGTGGAAACCCAAACAGGATCAGGCGTTACCAATCCGACCCGTACCAGACTATACTGATCCATACCAGACCGCTTGGTGGAAACGAGCCATTAGTGAGCTGTAGAGTTTCTGGTATATGAATTTGGTGACTCTTGGAGGAAGCCAGGCTAACCGTCCAACTCTTATCCAGACTTTCTGTGAAGCTAAGCTAGCTTGCTGGTAACAAACATGAGGGTGATATCAATCTCTCCATCTGTCTCGCAGCAAGACAGAAAAGGTGCCCTTGTTTTGATGAATATCCCGACCCCTTATAGAGCTACTGATTTCTATCATGATATTCCTTCTTTATCTGTTCTATATTTATTTATACGTTTGTTATTTATTGCTTCACTGGTCTGTTTTAACGTCTTCAGATCTGATGTTGATCTCAGTTTTTAAAGCTACGATAGGGAATAGGTTGCTGATGTTCAAGCCTTTTGCTGCAATTTCAAGAATGACAAGGCCATAGAGAAAAAAAAAATCCAAACGATGTAGTAGTCTAGAGAAAAACCGGCAACTTCAGCAGCTACATTTCTAAAGAGAAAAGAAGTTTACATTTTCTGCTTTTTACAGTCAGAGACTTTTGGGATTGGAAACCTTTTGTCTGAATGCTTCCTCTCTCTCTCTCCCTCTCTCGTGTCCGTGTCGTGTTCGTCTCGTGGCGCCGAGCTCACCATGAAGGGCTTCGCTCTCCGTTCGCAGTCTGCTCTGTCAAGAAGAATTTATACTCTGCTGTTATAATCTGCTCTTCTCTTCGTTTTTTCTATCTGTATTGGTTTCTTTACGGTGTCTCATCCTCCCGCTCTGTTTATCTCCTCCTGCCTTGCTGCTGCTCCCTCCACAACTCAAAGGCCTTTCTCAAATGTCGTGCCTCTCTCTCTCTCTCTCTTTCTCTCTCTGCTGAGCCCGTCTCTTCTTCCAAACCTTGCTGGAAGCTTTGCTGCTCTGTCCTGCTTTTTTTATTGTCTCATCTTTTGAAACTGCAGTGTGCATGACTTTTAGTGTGTGTGCGTGTGTTTGTTTGAGTGTGTGTGTCCAGACAAACCCTTACTAGATACAGCGACCATCTCTGAAAGTTTGAAGTCTTTACCAAGGAACCTGGAGGATTTGAAAACCTGTGCTTCAGTGAAATTAAAGCCATGCTTAAAGGACCAGTTCACCCAAATCCCAAAGAAAACATATTCTGTAGCCGTGCAGACGGGTCATTGTAGTAATAAGTAAACAAGTACCAAGTGCTTCCAGGGAACATCAACATCTGTCAATACAAATAGTTGTGGCACTGGCATCTGCACCAACCCTCCATCAAACATGCCCAGATTTGGCTTTCTTTGGCCTTCCAGATTGGCATGTGATCATAATGGGTTTTTCCATGGAAATAAGAAATACTATTAAGACTACCAAAGGGGCCTCATTCCCATATTACGCACCCTGTCCTTCACAGGCTCACATATTGGCTCATTATTGGGAGACTTCTTTGGAAACTGGGGAAAGCGGATAGTTTCCCCATAGAAGGACTGTAGTCAAGAAAATACAAGAATAACACATTTTTGCTATTCTGGCCGAGACTCTTCTTCCATTGGTAGGCCATTGTTTCCAGTCTGACCAGTACATAAAAGGTATAGACAGTGTAAAACATGGACATAGTCAATGTGACGTCATCCATTGGTTCTTGAAGAGGCATTATGAAGCCTAACAATGGTGGTCGCCATATTGGAAGTACTGTCTCAAACCTTGATGCAGGCATGAGGGGGAGCTGAGGTGGGCCTTAAAGCCTCTTGGCAAACAGCTACAACACCCCCACCTGTCAGACAAGTCAGTCGCTAATAATGCTAATCTATGCATGACTTTTAGCCTTTATACTATCAAATGTTTTTCTTTTAACCAGGTGGCAAACATATTAAATTCTGCAGTAAAAAACAGCTGGTTGTTAATGGGCCTTCCTTGGCTTTTTGAGCCAGTCTTTGGCTTTTGCACTCTTGCATCAGCTTCATTTTTAACAGCTTGATGCCACCGCTTGATTAAGATGCAATGAAGGACTGTGAGCTCAGAAACAACACCTATGACCGTAGTGTCTCCTGCACTCACAGAAACGTTTATAGAGTAATAAAAGAAGCTGAATTGTTTGAGAGTTTGCTTGTAGGGTCCATCATTACATCTCAGCCAATGACTGACTGTTTGGCATACACCTAAAGCCTGCTGAAACCTGATTGGTCGATAGTAATATGACAGATTTCTGTTAATAGACATGGTGTTGCGACTTTGCCATCCCAAGAGCAACTCCGTTAATGTGGCTAAAGATTCAACTGCTTGGTCTTTCTCTAGAATCAACATCCTACAATAATATACGTAGGTAGGTAAAACAGTTTTCATGAAGAGGTGTGAAAATATGTCTTTTTGTGGTTTGGGTGAAATGAGCCTTTAAAAACTAATGAATGCGACTCTTGCTGCTACAATGTCAGTGTTTTGATGTTTAAATGCATTAGGGGAATTTGTAAAATAATGACCTGTAACACGTCCTCTTCTCGGTTTGTTCCATCATACAAAGGAGTAAAACAAAAGTACCGTAATGTTTGATTCTGATCATTTTGACGCTCTTATTTTGTGCAGAACATGACCTCTACGTGCAGCTATTTCTTTTTAAGATGACCTTATTTTGACTTAGAGGAACTGTCATGAGATGTGTACCTGGTTTCCTGATGTTCGATGTGTTCTTTTTGCTCGCCTACAACTTTCCCTCAACCAAACACCTCAACCTGAGCTGAACAAACTCTCTCTACTCCACACAGAAATCCTGCATGTTTGTTACTGAAGTCCTTCCGTTGTGTGCTTTTCCCATTTTGGTGTCTTCTCTGTTCCTCCGCGGGGGAGGAAAACAGACATGTGATTCCCCGGGTCAAAGGTGAATGTATCATTCTCGTGTGTTGTCAGATTTGTCGTGGACAGGTGTTCATTATACTGAGTTGACTTGGAGGGCGTTGTGAAAGGGCATGCTAGTGCTGAGAAGGCTGTGTGTACAAGGTGTGAACCAGCAGAGGGGTTCAAATCTGCATGAGGACGGTGTTCAGGTTGAATGTCGTACGGTCACTCGAGGAGGACTGAAGATGCCAAAAAGTTTCAGATTTGAAAACCTCTGCTGCGAAACCAACATGGAGGTGTGTGTAAAATATTTACCTGTCCTTGATATGATTTATTTTGATAAGAAAAGGCTCAAGTGATGCAGTGTAAAGGTGGATTCCTCTGGTGTCTCCATACTGAATAAAGAGTTTCATTTGATCAACTGTGGACCTCTTTGTCTTTATTTAGCTCATGCTGCACCCTCTCACACCAGCAGATGGCGCCATTTGTGTATAACTAATGACTACAGTCTCTAAAAAACTGATGTGAAATGTCTGTGTTGAGTGTTTATGTTTGTTGTTCATGGCTGTTTAGGAGGTACAGTAGGGGATGGGTATCAGACTATATGAAGCCCCAGCTTAAGCAAGTGAACTGACAGCATGAGCCACTAAGTAAATGCATTGAACAAATCAATGACTGGACGAGCCAGAACTTTCTTCAGTTAAACAAAGAAAAAACTGAAATGATTGTTTTTGGAGGAGGAAAGGTTAAAGGTTACTGCTCAGCTCCAATCTGCAACGATGAAATGTTCAAACCAAGCCAGAAACCTTGATGTAGTCATAGACTCAGACCTTAATTTCAGCAGCCACATTAAGACAATTACAAAGTCTGCCTACTATCACCTTAAGAATATATCAAGGATTAAAGGACTCATGTCTCAGCAGGATGCAGAAAAACTCCTCCATGCATTTATCTTTAGCAGACTAGACTACTGTAACAGGGTCTTTACAGGACTCCCTAAAAAGTCCATCAGACGGCTGCAGCTCATACAGAATGCTGCTGCTCGAGTCCTAACAAGGACCAAAAAAGTAGACCAGATCACTCCAGTTCTTAGATTTCTACACTGGCTTCCTGTTGGTCAGAGAATAGACTTTAAAATCCTGCTGATGGTTTATAAAGCACTGAATGGTTTAGGCTGATCTGCTACTACTTTATGAACCACCTCGACCTCTGAGGTCATCAGGTACTGGTCTGCTTTCAGTCCCTAGAGTCAGAACGAAACATGGTGAAGCAGCGTTTAGTCATTATGCACCACATATCTGGAACACACTCCCTGAAAGCTGCAGGTCTGCTCCAACTCTCACCTCTTTTAAATCAAAGACTAAGACTTTCTTATTTGCCACTGCCTTCCTATCTTAAGATTATTTTAACCCACTTTAAATTAAAATTTTAATGTAATTTTTAATATATTTCTAATTTTCCTTTTCTTTTCTGTTTTATCATATTTGTCATTTTAGTTGTGTTGTTTTATGCTTGTCTGAATGTCTCCAATGCTTTTAATGTTTTAATGTAAAGCACATTGAGTTGCCCTCGTGTATGAAATGCGCTATACAAATAAAGCTGCCTTGCCTTGCCTTGCCTTGCCTTGCCTTGCCTTGCCTTGCCTTGCCTTGCCTTGCCTTGCCTTGCCTTGCCTTGCCTTGCCTTGCCTTGCCTTGCCTTGCCTTGCCTTGCCTTGCCTTGCCTTGCCTAAGAGGTAACAATATGGGAGGGAAAAAGATGATAAAATAAATAAGTTACTAAATATTTAAATATTCAATAATTGAAAACTTGTAAAAAAAAATTAAAAAAAAAAACAGAAAAGAAAAAACGTATTTATATGCATGTAGTAAACTAATATTTTTCAAATTTTGAAAATTAAAAAAATTATAGATATTTTAAATTGGCTTTTTAAAGCTTTCCTTCATATGCCCACTATTCTGTATCAATCTTTCCATTGGTCTTATTTTTGTGTTTATTTAAATATTCAGTTGTCCATGTTTCACATTCTAAATATCAACCTATTCCTTTATTTCTTCCTTGTCATCGTTCAACATTTATTTTTATATTCCTTTATATATTTATTCTTATTTATGGCATTAATGCACTTTATGAACATTAGAAACGTATCTGTGCTTGTAGTAACTTAGTTTATATTTCATGGTAGACTTTTTAGATATGAAATCATGTTTTCTAGATAAACAGAACGGAGCAGAATGTACACCCATGCATTCTTGACTGCACTCATGCTCTGTGAAAATACGTTTAGAGATATTCTTAAAAATACTTTCTAAAAAGCAAGTACTCGAGGACTTTAACTCAGGTCACAATCTGATTTAACATCTTTCACTTTTATTTGAGTAATGTTTGACCAGAAGGATCTATACTTTGACTTAAGTAATGAAGACCTTTACCTTGTCCACCACGTGATGTAAAGGGCTAAGGGAAAATGCTAAATGCTAACACACATTGTAACAGTAGGATAAGAAGACAAGAGTCAACACGAAGAATACAAATATGTAAATCTATGGTTACGAGATAGGGTTAGGATTGAAAAGCAACAAGTAATGACCTTTATTTACAGTCTATGGTAATGACAGACAGACAGAGGGTTTGTCTGATGTCAAAGTCTTTTCAGGAGGTCAAGAGTATCTGTGTCACATTAGGAGAAGGATGTTGTCAGACATCAGCAGCACAATAAAGTCTGGTGTTTACTCTGTGGACTTTGACGTTAAAGATGCAGCAGCCAAGTGTTGACGTAAGACCAAGTTACAATCACTACCAATAAAGTCATACAAATAAACTGAATTAATGAGACACACTTCCTAAAATCCAGCCTCATCTTTTCAAACTAACGTGTAGCGTTAAAAAAATATGACATCAATGTTTGTTTTTACAACATCTCATGAAGTAAGCATTGATCAAAATCGTGAGGATGATAAAAACAATTACATAGTTCACATTTCTTCAGAAAAGTTTGTGTATTAACTGATTTTTCAGTTGTAAATTTCACAGGAAACTCTTTTATGACTGTCTTCCTGCTCTCTGTTCGGAGCTGTCACCCAGCATCCTGTCACAGGCTGGGCAGGAAATGCCAGCCCAGCGAGGGAGGGGGGAGGGACAGTTTAGTGCTTATGTCTCCTCCCCTCAGGAGTCCATAAGGAAGTTATACACAGATGTTATCTGAACTGTTACACTATCTATTTATAGTTTTGTTCTAAATTGTAGAAGTGGTGCATTAAACGTAGCAGGCTCACAAGTCCTGACAAAGACAGAGCATCCTGTCTGACACGAATAAAGAAGATGTTATACATGATTTGGTTTCAGTTTTAATCAGCAGAGATCACAGCTCCACACAGGATGACACTGTACACAAAGTTTATACATGTTTGTGTGACCGGCTGTGTCACATGGTTTAATGTCAGCTTTACATTTCAAACATTAATGCCTCCACCAGGAAGACTTCAACACAGAGAGAAAACATAGTAACAGCTTAATATACACTACCAGTTAAAAGTCTGGAAATACCTTCTCATTCAAGGGTTTGTATTTATATGAATTATTTTCCACATTGTAGATTAATCCTGAAGACATCAAAACTATATAATAATCTGGTTTTCCCATAATCTGGATTACAACAGTAGTCAAATAGGGCTATCCATTGTGTACTAACCCTACCTCTGAACAACACAAATGATGGTCTCAAACACATTAAGAAGGCAAGTCATTCTACAAATGAACTCTTGACAAGGCTCATGTTAATTAGAAACCATTCCAGGAGACCACTTCATGAAGCAGACTGAGAGAATACCCAGAGTGTGCAAAGCTGTCATGAAGGAAAAAGGGGGCTACTTTACAGAATCTAAAATATAAAACATATTCTGCTTTGTTTAACACTTTTTGTGAATTAAATAATTCCATATATGTTCTTTCATAGTTTTGATGTCCTCAGTATTAATCTAATTAAAATAAATACAAACCCTTGAATGAGAAGGTGTTTCCAAACTTTTGACTGGTATCTTCTTTCACTTTATAGACATACATATATACATTATGTTTATTCTGCAAGCAGACGACAGAAAATCAGACTGCATGATGCTTTTTAACACAAATACTCTCAAGGTCCTTTCTCTTTCTCTTTGGATTCCAGCCACAGAGAAAATCCCCCTTTTTCATCAGCTGCAAGATGTAACTACAGACCGTCCTTTGAGTCATTGGTTCCGCTGTCTCATATAGATATACTCAGAGATTTTCCTTTGAAGGGCCTGAAGTAAAGTGAGGAGCCTGCAGACTTGGACATGAGCAGAAAGAGGAAGGGGTCAAGACAGGCATGGACGCAGCACAGACACACTGCAGCCTGAAAATAGACGTACAGAGTTTCCGTTCCATCTGCAAAGAGCCGCACATAGTGGAGGAAGTGCAGGACTCCGGCGGGAGTGAAGCACAGCAGGAAGATTGCGAACACCAGAGAGCTGGCTCTGATGTACATCGCCCAGTCGTGGTGCGATTGCTGGAGCTCGCAGATAATGCGAACGAAGCAAACGACTGTGACCCCGAGAGGAAGCAGGAGGCCGAAGACGGTTAGAAGCAGGTTGTAGTAGAGCAGGAAGACGTGCGAGTCCAGAGGGAGGACATCATGGCAGGTGATGCGGCCCACCTCGGGGAGCCAGTAGCTCTGCTGCATGAGGAGTTCGGGTACGACGGCGGCACCAAACACCCCCCATACGGCGAGGCTGACGACCGCCGTGTACGTCCTCTTGGGAAGCACTTTGTACATGAACGGGTGCACCACGGCCAGGTAGCGCTTAATGCTGATGCAGGCAAGTGTCATGGCTGAGCAGTACAGGTTGCCATAGAAACAGGCCGTGACCATTCGGCAGGCGGCCTCCCCGAGCCCCCAGTGGTTTCCATGGAAATGGTAGTGAGCCTTGAAGAAGAGGGAGAGGAGGAGGAAGAGGTCGGAGACGGCCAGGCTGCAGTAGAGGATGGCGGAGGACACTTTTCTGATTTTGGTGGCCAGCGAGCACAAGATGGCGATGTTGGCCGGGATCCCCACGCTCACGGCCAGAACATAAATAATGGGGATGACCCGCGTGCTCAGAGGGCCGAGGAGGTATCCCACCGTGCTGTTGCTGAGAGACCGCAGTGATGGAGGAGAGGAGTGGGAGGAAACTGGAGCCTGTGTCCCGTTTAAGACAAAAATAAAACGGGGCTGAAGGTCTGGCTCTCCTCTGAAAGTTCTGGGAACAGCAACAAAAACCTCGGAGCTGTTCTTCCTGTGTCCTCTGCCTCTCTTTTTCCCTGCAACAAACACGACAAGTTCAGGATTATTTCAGTCATTAGAATCAAAACAGGAAGAAAGACATGAAGCACATTTACTGAAGCACTGAGACATTTTGAGGTACCTTTACTTCCATTTATGGAGCAGTTCTGTACTTAATCCCACTTCTTTGGTTTGATAATTTAAGGCTTTTCACAAATTGTGTTGAATACTTGATTCTGATTGGTCAAAACCCTACTAGACTAATTCTCAACAGCAAAAGCAACGCCAGAGACAACCTGATCATACATCATATTAACTGTATCGACAGAAAGGAGTGTGGCACCTTTGCCTGTTGACACTGTGGTGAAAACACTAGAATTAAATGGAATGGAACAGAACAGAATAGATCAAAGCAGAACAGAGCGGAACAGAACAGACCAAAGAAGAATAGAATAGAACGGAATAGATCAAAGCAGAACAGAGCGGAACAGAACAGACCAAAGAAGAATAGAATAGAACGGAATAGATCAAAGCAGAATAGAATGGAAAGCTTCCGATTGATCAAAGCAAAATAACAACAGTGATTAATTCTAGACAGCAAAAGCGACACCAGAGACAACCTAATCGCACCCGTCACATCAAATCAATCCACATAAAGTAGTCCGGCACATTCCCCCTCTGCCTGTTGGCACTGTTGTTAAAACGTTGGAATCAAATGGAATAGAATATAACAGAAAGGAACAAAATAGATCGAAGCAGAACAGAACAGAATGGAATGGAATTGACAGATCAAAGCAGAATAGAATAGAATGGAACAGAATAGAAAAGATCAAGGCAGAACAGAACGGAATAGAATGGAACAGAACAGGATAGAACAGATCAAAGCAGAATAGAATGGAATGCTTCCAACAGGTCAAAGCTGAATAACAGTGATTAATTCTAGACAGCAAAATTGACACCAAGTCAAATGTCAGTGTCTTGAGAGTGGGGAAATAATGACAGAATCTAGGTTTGTTATCTCTGATGATGAAATGACATTTAACCAGTAAAATCCCCACAGACTCACCCACAGCCTGGAGACCACACGTTACACTCAGCTCAGGAACAATTAAAAAAAAAACTAGTTTATTTTTACTTTTTGTTTGTTGTAAAAAAGTATTTTTAAAACTCTGGTGGTCACGGCTTGTACTTTTTTTTTTTTTTACAGTTTTGATGCTAAAATTGAGATTTTTAGTACTGCAGCTAAAACTGTTTATCTGATTATTTTATAATGCATCTTTATACCACGTTTGCTTTATGAAAGTCTTCTCATATATTTCTGTATTTTACTTGAACAAAGAAGCCTTTAATGTGACCAAAAGATACTGGACACTGGACTACACTTCTCCATAACTATAATAAACATATATCAGGTCACTGTCACTTCACAGCATACTGATTAGACTGCATCTGAATATTGACTAATCTATTGATTATTAACACTATGATCATTCCCTTGATCAGTTCTTTAACATTTGTGTCTGTAGTGTCAGGGAACTTTCCCCCAAAAGCTGAGGTTACACCCTAATACAACTTTTAGTCCAGTCGACAATCCTGTGGTTAAAACCATATGTTGAAACTTCTTGCGTCATTGGAACAGAATGTGTTCAGTGAAACAGTAAATCAGTGAATCACCAGCGTGTTGCAGCCTGCTGTTATTGATTAATCTGAATACACGTGCACTGAGAGATCATGTCAAACAGAGGTCCCTGAGAGATGTCACCAAATACTACCCAGTTAAAACATGTGTAGAGTCAATAAATGATACAGTAAGCATGATAATGATAATGGCAGATTAATGTTTAAGTTAAAGTAAATGACAATAATGAAATAACTCTTACCATTCTTTTGAAGCGTAACGCTCAGACAGAGGATAAAAACCAGGAGCAAAAGAAGACGTTTCCCCATGTTTCTTCTTCTTCTTCTTCTTGAACAGCTGTAAAGTCAAGCGTCAAAGTCTCTTCTGTCTCTTCTTTACATTTCCTCCGTGTCACTTCTGTGTACCGCCGCTCAGTGGGAGGAAACTCTGAAGTCACAAACACCTCCCTGAGTGTACCAAGCACGAAAACATCTCTGTTTCAAAAGGAATGTGGGTCGTGCGAACGGGTTTCTGTTTTAACATGCGCAGAGTGAACCTGTGAACGCATCGCCCCCTCACGCCTGTCACTGTTGGCTGTGGTTTATGGGGATCAAAGGTGACACTGGACGAAAAATCCCTCCTTCACCACACCTGTCTTCTGATTTATCTTTTCCCTTCATGTTTTATGCAACAAATCTGAATCCTTTCCACTAAAACTTCCCCTCAGAAGTTTGAAATGAATCATGTTTATTGACTTGTTGACTTATTCAGACTCTTTGGCTGCTTTAAATGAGATCTAATGGAAATGTACACATATCTAAATCTACATAGACTTTTTTTCCTGACATATGATGCACATTTGGAAACTGTCTGTGTCTTTTTTTCAAGTTTTCCAGAGAAGTGAACCCTGCAGAGATGTTTGGTGAGGTAATAAGCAGGAAAGGGGCCAGATAGGAAACGAGTGTCTGAAGATGATAAGCCCGTCTGAACATGAACATTTTTGTTTAGTCTTCACTTCCTCTTTATTTTGTCTTTTTAAACACAGAGATGTCCATCATATTGTGGTGCATGAGACCTCTAGAGAGTGGTGTGTGTCTGCGTCACATGTTAAAAATATCACATGTACTCGCACTAAACGAGATTAACTATGCGTCAACTTGTGTGTTGTCACCATTCTTATAATAACAGTGAAGCTTTGTTTAGAGTCTTTCACGTAAGAGGAGCAGTTCAAAGTGCTTAAAGCTCCTGGAAGGAGTTTAGATGGTTATGAGTACAATTAAAAGTAATGCATCGATATGAGACCATCAGGAACAAGAGTCACTCTTCACACTGACTGATACATTAGACAACACTCACAAGTTTAGGACAAAATCAGCGAGGAGAGAGGTATTCTGCTTTGTCCACAGGGGGCGCCAATATTGACACAAACTAAGTGTCCTACAGGAGCTTTAAGATGCCACCAGTGTGAGGGCGGGAACAGGAAATCCTCAATCGAGCAGACTATCTCATTTCAGTTCAGCCTGATTGGTCCACGCAGGCTGCCATGCCTGGATCCTTTTAAAGGTGACATATCATGCAAAATTGACTTTTTAATGGTTCTCTACCTGAAATATGTGTCCCTGTCTACAAACCCTCCGAGAATGAAAAAAATCCATTCTGCCCCTGTTCTGATTTCTCCACCTTTCTGTAAATGTGTGTGAAACCAGCCGTTTCAGACTTCCGTGTTTTTGTTACGTAACAACAATATCCGGTCTGTCACGGAGTCAGAGCTCAGAGCTTGTTCAGCCCATAGACTGTATAAAATAATACTGAATCCCCCCCCCCATTTTTCATTACCTGCACACATGTGTGCTAACAAGGAGCTTAGGAGGGAGGCATGCTAGTTGTAGGCTGTCTTAATAAACACAAAGGTCGGTTTTACTCCCCACGTCTGCAGATTTGAAGATCTAGTGGATGATTTTTATTTATCATGGATAAGTGCTAGCGCTAATTAGCATAGCCACATAGCTACATGTTCATAGCTGTAGCTGTAGCTGTGGCTGTAGCTGTAGCTGTAGCTGTAGCTGTGTACCAAGACACACGTCGACATACTGACAAATAAAACAACAAGAAACACTAAATCTGTGACCAATCCTTCATAAAAGGTCCTGCTGCCTTTCTGGCAGAGGTCGGTTTAACTCCCCACGTCTGCAGATTTGAAGATCTAGTGGATGATTTTTATTTATCATGGATAAGTGCTAGCGCTAGTTAGCATAGCCACATAGCTACATGTTCGTAGCTGTGTACCAAGACACACGTCTACATACTGATAAATAAAACAACAAGAAACACTAAATCTGTGACCAATCCTTCAGAAAGGTCCTGCTACAGGCGCCTCTCCGTCAGGATCAGATTCAGAGGGTTGAAGTAACGTGATCTCTGAGCAGCCGTGTATATTCAGCCAACATGTAAACATTAGATCAACGTGCTGGAGAGCCGAGGCACATCCACTTCCTGAGGGGGCGTGGTCAGAGGGAAAACAGAGTGTTCTGAGGAGGACTGAAGAAAAGGACTTTTCAGGCAGACCAATATCTGATTTCAAAGTGTTTTTTTGAGCATAAACTTTAAAGACATGTTTTGGGGACCTCTTAGACCAATATATATTGATGAAAAAAGCGTGATATGTCACCTTTAAGGATGCTTCTCGGCAACAGCTTCTACTACTCATCTCATCACTATCACCTCTCCCTCTCTCTCTTATTCTCCTCTATCCTTCTTTCCAGGCCCAACTCGGATGAGGCAGATGGCTGTCTAACATGAGTCTGGTTCTGCTCGAGGTTTCTGCCTGTTAAAGGAAGTTTTTCCTCACCGCTGTAACTAGTTAAATACTGAGGTGCAATGCTCATGGTGGATTAATGTGGGGTAAGACCAAGCGGCAACCTCCGGTCTAAAAATATGAGTCCAATGCGGAAGTGTTAAAAGCTGCAGTTCATCGAGGATCCGCTTGAGGCTGGCTCTGGAAGTACCGGAAGTCACATACACATGAATGGGAAAAAGACGATCTTTGCAGCATTAATAAACATGTTTACAGCCTGGTACAAAAGATGAGTGTAGTCTGAATAGCTCATTTCTCGATGTCCTCTCACTTTGAGGGGGGTGAATTCTTTTCTAATTCGGCAATTTCGAAGATATTGAGATTACTAGTCTTCCAATGAGAGGCACAGCTGCCTGCAGGAACACTGCAGCTGTTGGCTAGGAGGCTCAAAGCCCGCCTCTTTACGTCACACTGGCTCGACAGAAGCAATATGGCTGCCGCTGCCGATTGGCTTCAAAACAGCGTTCAGAAACAGATGGGTGACATCACGGATACTACGTCCATATTTTTCACAGTCTATGGGTAAGACTGAGTCTTATCCTGTCTTGGTTCATAATTTAACATAGATTATGGTCTAGACCTGCTCTGTTTGTAAAAGCGTCTTGGGATAATGTTTGTTGTGATTTGGCGCTATACAAATAAAGATTGATTGATTGAATTGGTAAAGAGCCAATGTCAAATTAGCTAGCTGAGTTTGACTAACATTAGCAGAACTAGCGCCACCAGCTTCTGGCCCTCCTTGCAGGTTAAAGTCCACATGCCTGTGCTGGTCACACATTGCCCTGGTCAAGTTTAACTGTTCAACCTTATCTCCATTTTCTAAATGAAAAAACTTCCAAACTGCACCTCACTGCAAGATGACGTCTGTCATCTGTGTTTGATTATATCTGGGTAGTAAAGCATTTTAGCTTTATAGCAGAAGCCTCTAACCAGTGCTACAGCCCTGGCTGGTGGTAGGAGGCTGAACTAGAGCTTAATCACAACATATGAGCAGTATTTCAGGCCTTCAATAATACAAATATTAATAATTTGTTTAACCAGCAAGTGATTGTGGTGCAAGGGTGATGAAATTGAATATTTAGTTGACTTAATGCGCACATCGCTAGCAGGGAGATCCATCATTTTGGCGAAATAGAGGCTACATAGATGAGTTTCTGATTCTGAAAATAGCTGGTATTTTATTTACGATGTAATTAGGATTTTAAAGCTTTCTAAACAAGTAATACAACAATGAAATCAGTCCTGGGAGACACTGGAAGCTAATACAGGTTAGCTTAAACATAGCTAATTGCTTACTTAATCTACTTTTGTGGGATAAGAACAGTTGCAGAAGCATTGCTGCATTCCTATGAATGAAAGAATGCTCCTTTAGCTTGAGACACTTTCTGAAATGTTAAATTCATGTAGGTGTACTTTCATACTCATATCATTTTCATTCAGTTTCCTGGTTTCATACTTTTAATTGACTCCCATATGTGAAAGGAAAATCTGCTGAGTGTTTCATTTCAAACTCTGAGCTCTCTGAACACCCAGCTGATCACAGCTGTGACCTTTGTCCTGTATTTCTCTCTTCTGTTTGTACGATATGTGGGCGGAGATGTTTTCAGTCCCAGCATCCGTCCGACCCCCACAGAAAGACCCCCGGCAGTTACATTACATCTCCCTCTCCGAATGTGACGTCATTCATGTCATCAAAATACACAAACATCCCCGGTGACTCAAACAGAGAAGAGAAAAATGCACCAGCTCTGCACTTTGTGTGGTTTAGCATTGTCTATACATACACTTGTGGTTTCTGTATTTGACGTGATAAAAAGTCATCAAGGTCAAATTGTGTTTTTAATTATTCTGTACATTAAAAGTAAGCAGATTTGCACATAAGAAATACATAATTGGCGGATTATTGAGGAACACATAACAGAAGAATCTGAACAGAAACACAAAGTAAGCACTGCTATTCGAAGCTGGAGAAACAAGGCATGATTCATCTCACTTCCCTTTTGTTTAACTTCCCCAGATAACAGAAATAGTGCTTAGACCGTCTGCTGTGAACACCCGTTTCCTGTAGAGTTACGTAAAAACAACTCAACAACAATACTTTCTGTTTCTTTTGTTGCAAAAGCAGAGAAACGTTTCAAAATTTGGGGTGTCATTTTTGAAAGATGTTGACGTTAATTTCCTTCTTTCCTGGATTTAATCTTGTTTTTCTAGAGGGATGTTTGTTTCACACTCTCAATGGGTTTGTGTCCTGCTTTTGTCTGGGTACTAGGTGAGGCTGGACAGTGGTGATCGCCAAAAACAAACAGGCTTCAAATTTAAACCACGAATGCTACAGCCCCTAACAGAGAGGTGTTGGGAATGAAACTCAGTCCTGAGCCGATGAATTTGTTCTCTAGAGTTTTGTGTTTTTGACTTTGCATCATCCTTCTTTATGTAGCGTACATGTGTTTCAACTTTTACCATCACACGTTTTGCATGTGTTTGGGACTTTCCTAACAATCCTTTTTAAATGGAAACTTGTATCCCCCCCGACTCACAATAGATGGTTGCAAGATGTCTTAAACTGTTTGAAACTAGAGAAACTAAGGTTCTCACAAAAAGGGTCTCTAACATCCTTCAACAAGACCTGGGGCCCCCTGATAAACCTTATTAGAGACAGGATCTCTGTCACTCCTGATGATGCTGGAGACACAGCGTGAGCAGAGTTGGGCGCTGTAGAGAGAATCCCCCCCCCCCCCCCCCCCCCCCCCCTTTTTTTTTTTTTTTTTTTTTTCTTTTTTTTTTTTTTATAAATATAATTTCTAATTTCTTATTTGTGTATTTATTTATTTATTTTTATCGTTGTTATTAATTTCAGTAATTATTGAACTGTGTGTATTTATACTTATGTTGGCTCTGTGTCTACTTGTACTGTTTTTTATTATGTGTAATAGGACGGTCGTAGATGGGCTACTACCTTAGGAAGTTGGGAGGGTGAGGGTTGGTAGGGTAACGGGGATTTATTTTCTATTGCCTTATTTGTCCTTTCTATCTAATTTGGGATGATTTTTTTTTTTGTTCTATCCCATGCAGACAATATGTCCTATCTTGACTTCTATATGACATAATTTTGTACCGTCTGCAAAATTAATAAAAAAAAAAGAAAAAAAAAAGAAATAGTGCTTAGACCGTCTGCTGTGAACACCTGTTTCCTGTAGAGTTACGTAAAAACAACTCGACAACAATACTTTCTGTTTCTTTTGTTGCAAAAGCAGAGAAACGTTTCAAAATTTGGGGTGTCATTTTTGAAAGATGTTGACGTTAATTTCCTTCTTTCCTGGATTTAATCTTGTTTTTCTAGAGGGATGTTTGTTTCACACTCTCAATGGGTTTGTGTCCTGCTTTTGTCTGGGTACTAGGTGAGGCTGGACAGTGGTGATCGCCAAAAACAAACAGGCTTCAAATTTAAACAACGAATGCTACAGACCCTAACAGAGAGGTGTTGGGAATGAAACTCAGTCCTGAGCCGATGAATTTGTTCTCTAGAGTTTTGTGTTTTTGACTTTGCATCATCCTTCTTTATGTAGCGTGCATGTGTTTCAACTTTTACCATCACACGTTTTGCATGTGTTTGGGACTTTCCTAACAATCCTTTTTAAATGGAAACTTGTATCCCCCCCGACTCACAATAGATGGTTGCAAGATGTCTTAAACTGTTTAAAACTAGAGAAACTAAGGTTCTCACAGAAAGGGTCTCTAACATCCTTCAACAAGACCTGGGGCCCCCTGATTAACCTTATTAGAGACAGGATCTCTGTCACTCCTGATGATGCTGGAGACACAGCGTGAGCAGAGTTGGGCGCTGTGAAACATTTCAAAATTTGGGGTGTCATTTTTGAAAGATGTTGACGTTAATTTCCTTCTTTCCTGGATTTAATCTTGTTTTTCTAGAGGGATGTTTGTTTCACACTCTCAATGGGTTTGTGTCCTGCTTTTGTCTGGGTACTAGGTGAGGCTAGACAGTGGTGATCGCCCCTGCTGTGGCCAAAAACAAACAGGCTTCAAATTTAAACAACGAATGCTACAGCCCCTAACAGAGAGGTGTTGGGAATGAAACTCAGTCCTGAGCCGATGAATTTGTTCTCTCGAGTTGTGTGTTTTTGACTTTGCATCATCCTTCTTTATGTAGCGTGCATGTGTTTCAACTTTTACCATCACACGTTTTGCATGTGTTTGGGACTTTGCATGGTCTCTCTCTCTTTATGGGAACAATGTGGAACGTATTAGCAGCATATTTAACCCTTGTCTGCCGCTCCCAAATTATCCTTCGTATATTCTGAGGTTGTAGGTTGTGATGCTGCTCTAACTACTGAATTGAACTCTCACATTCCCTGCAAGTGGATCAGAAAGAGCAGGGATATATCACAACTTGTGTTTATCATCTATAACCATAGACTGTATAAATAATGGACGTAGCCAATCGTCGGCTGCAGCCATATTGGAAATGCTGAACTCAACCAAACGTAGTGTGACGTAAAGAGGCGGGGTTTGAGCCTCCTAGCAAACAGCTATGTGTGTATGTGGTTTCCGGTGTTTCTGCAGCCAGCCTCTAGTGGACGCTCGATGAACTGCAGTTTTTAACACTTCCACATGGGCTTCATATTTTGAGACCGGAGGTTGCTGCTTGTTTATAACCCATGTTGAAAAGTCTTCTTAAAGGTACAGAGTATAGAAATGGAGATGAAGAGATATATAGCGGTCAGATTCTAGTCTGAAGCGCTCCCTTGCTCACCCCTACTGTTGGTGAAGTGACGGTGAAGGGCACTGAACCTTATAGAAACAATAAATCTGATTGCTAATGATCTTTTTTTTTCTTTTTCAAGTCAAACAGAGCCTCTTCTATTAAATACAGCCTGTTTCATAACCAGTTCAATTCTCCTCACTGGAGCTTTAAAAGTTATTATTTGTCTTAACTCTCATTGCTGTTGAAGAACGTAACTGTGACAAATACAACTACAATATTTATGCTTTTTCACTAGTTGTAAAATTAATTATTTCAAAAATGTTGTTAATACAGTTCAAGTTTTGCTTTTATTATACTTTATTGCATCTACACTACCAGTCGAAAGTTTGGAAATACCTTCTTATTCAAGGGTTTGTATTTATTTTAATTATTGTAAACATAGTAGATTAATACTGAAGACATCAAAACTATGAGAGAACATATATGGAATTATTTAATTCACAAAAAAGTGTTAAACAAAGCAGAATATGTTTTATATTTTAGATTCTGTAAAGTAGCCCCCTTTTTCCTTCATGACAGCTTTGCACACTCTTGGTATTCTCTCAGTCTGCTTCATGAAGTGGTCTCCTGGAATGGTTTCTAATGAACATGAGCCTTGTCAAGAGTTCATTTGTAGAATGACTTGCCTTCTTAATGTGTTTGAGACCATCAGTTGTGTTGTTCAGAGGTAGGGTTAGTACACAATGGATAGCCCTATTTGACTACTGTTGTAATCCAGATTATGGCAAAACCAGATTATTTCATAGTTTTGATGTCTTCAGTATTAATCTACAATGTGGAAAATAATTAAAAGAAAAAGAAACTGTTGAATGAGAAGGTGTGTCCGAACTTTTGACTGGTAGTGTATATCATTTTTTGTCTTTGGGACACATCCCAGCCTTTAAAATCCCTCTTCCACAATCTTCTTGACAACCCTGAGGAGACACAGCTGTAAGAAGGGCGGGGGTTGTTCGGAGGGGTGAATAAAATGAATGTCATGATGATTCAACCGTTCAGAAAATGTTTAGTCTATGGTGGAAAAAAAAAATCAAGCAAAGCTACTCATTTCAGCCACAAGAGGGCGATATTTCCCACCGTTTGAGGACTCTTTGATTCCATTGCCTCCCGTTTGTTTAAACCCCAGAAGCCACTTAACATTACACACATACAGTACACCTAATTACACCTCATGAGAAATAGCTGGAGCATTACAACACTCTCCTGAGACTCAGCAATCAGGCCTCATGTTTGTTTTCCCGGTTGGCTCAGTTAAGTGGACATTGTAGATGGTTTCCTGTACTTGTGTTGATGCTTTCTTGAGGGTATGTAAACACCATTAAAACCAGAATCTAGACCACATTAGGATGTAGATAGTGGAAAGCTTCTTTTTCTGATATTATACTATTTGAACAGCTTATTTATGTTGAAGATAACCAGTCAAGGGATACATAAAACAAGATAAAAGTTGTAAGCCAACACTTGAGTGGATGACTTGCAGTTTGTTTATCCACCTGGGAATTATTTGGACTATCCTCCCTCCTTCGCTGCATTACTCATGAGCTCTCTCTCCCTTCATATGACTCATAAAAGTCATAAAAATCGCATTATCAGTCTGAGCTTAGCATGTTTGACTGTTACTTTTCACATACTTGCTTCGTGTCATGATGGCAGATACCTTTGGAAACTGTACCGTATTAGACTGTGAAGTGAGTCACAGGTTTCGGTTTGTTTTTAATAGCTTACACCTTCCTCAGTAGCTTCACAGATACATGAAAACACACTGGCTCCCTGTAGATTTACCGCTGTGTTTTTTCTCTCACACGTAGATCTGAATCAGACACCAGATGTTAAAGTCAGTGTGGGAAAGTTGTCACAGTTTTCTCTGTTAAGAGAGAGCTTTCAAAAAAAACTGTTTATCTTAAAAATGTTAGAAGCGATGCTTGAAAAAACTTTTAACCACTGTTATTAATTATACTCATGCTCAACCAACTACTCATAGACAGGTGTCCTTCATATTTTGTACTTTCAAATTCATCTGATGTAACAACTGTATTTGGGTCATTGACATGATGTGCATATTTTTGTGTCCGAATCCATTATTTTCTTTTGAAATAATTAGTTCTTTTTAAGACATACTTCAATTGATTCTATAAAACCTGCTTATTTTAAATACAATTTCAGTACATTCAAATATTGAGATTTATTTTATTTTTAAGTATCTCATACCCAGAAAATGTCAGTTGGCACAACTGTTCGAGCAAGTGAACTGACTTGAGTGAGTGAACTTAAAAAACACTATAAAAAATGTATTTTAAGAATAATAAATTCAAATTAAAACACCATGGCATGATTTTACATATAAGAGCTTTGAAATAAACATAATTTCATAAATATCAATAGTTTAAAGGCACCTAAGGTTATGTAGAAACTTTTGTCCTGCATTATGCATGTTCTCAAATGTCAGCATGGCACCACCGTACTCATGGAGCTTTTATTTTGAAAGTCAGTAGTTATAATGGACTTCAACATATGAAATCATTCAGAGGACCCTACTAATTGCCATGGCTGAGTTAAAAGGTTTGTAGATGTCTCTTATATAATAATAGAAAAGCTTTTATCAACTTATAGGTGGACGTAACACTTTCCATGTCAGGTGGTACAACCAACCTAAAACTGTAAAAATTATATTTTCTACCTGGCCAATAGAATGCAAAAATCCTAATATGTTGTAAATAAAAAATATACTCACAAAATACAAATGTGTAAAGCACTGTAACCACTCTAAGGGATACTTACTAAAAGTTTCAGTTAGAATAAATGATAGGAAAGTACATATATTTTGACAAATGTCTGGTTGCACCACCTGACATTTTTTGGGTGCTCAAGTTAAGAAAAGGGTAAAAAAAAACAACATTTGAACACTTAAAAAAGCTGTTTAACGTACAAGCCCTGTTAGAGCACATTATTTCAGACACAAAAATATGCATTGCAACCATTCTGGAAATACTTTATAAAAAAAAAACTTACTGACTTATTTGTCAACGACCCATCTATATCAATTGTAATTTTTTTATATTTGTATGTTTTATTATTTTTATCATCAACTTTTGTCTTTATGTGTCAATTTAATGTTTTTTAATTACATTTTTGATATCAGAACATTATTGGGTGGAGGCTTCAAATAAGCTCCCAGTTTACTGCTTCTTCCTGCACAGCACATTATTTATCTTTGCTCTTTTTTGCGTGTATTTTTTTTTAATTGTGCAAATAAATAAACATAAACAAACATAAACATAAAGTCACCACAAGTATTTAAATACTTAGGGAGTGATTAGGATAATATTGAAGATCACAAGTCACCATTACTGCGGTTTCGTATACCTGCAATATCCTCATAATTGACAACAAGTTGACTTTGTTACAAACACAAGTCTCGACTTCATGAAGCGTCCCTCTGAATGAGAGTGGATGCTTTAAACTTAAACTTACACACAGATCAAGAGAGCTCTGAAAGCCTCTGTCATTCTGCACTGACTCACACCAACGTTTGATAAGTCAACCCAGAGCTATAAATGGTTTATCTTTTTAATCATCTTAATCGGAACACAGGAAACAAGTTACAGGTGTGAAAACACCCTTCAGTCTTTTCATAAGTAGTCAAAAAACTCGGACAGGAAATTTGATGAATGTCTATAAAAAACATTTCAGCCAACGCAGCTGATCTGTGATGATTAAATGCAGTTAAAACCAGTAAAAGAACTATTCACAACACTTAATTTTCAAAGCTAATTATGGTTCCAATCATCTGTTTTCATCAGCATCTATTTAACATTTCACAAGATGTCACAGCACACAAATTGCTCTCCAGATTCACCAAGATCTTTAAAGACAAATTAATAAAACCTGTGTCTTAATGTATTTATCAATGAATTAAAAAAAGAAAGACGATCGTTGAAAGCTGATCGTTCAGGTAACGTCAACCAGACCAAACACAGTGTTTCAACTCTGGCTGAGATCATACCACAAAATCCACTGTTAACACCCTTCCCTTTTCTTTTCCTTTAACACCCTATTGTTGAATTCCCATCCTGTCCTGGCTGAGAAACATCACAGGGGCCATACATATGAGCAAACATGGATACAGAAACCCCTAACAGGAATTGAACTTGAACTTGAAACTGGGTTGGAACTGTGCCACTGTGCATTGTGGATATTATCTCCCACAGCCTGTATCCTGACTGCTCATATGAGAATACGCTTATCTTCGTGTAGGCACACCCACATGGAGCATGCTACAAGAGCAGCTCGACCTCTGAGAGGACATTGTGTTGTGGTAAACTGCACTCTCTCACGACAACGTTTGAAGCTGCCTTAAATCAGAGTCTCTTTTTTACTCTAATGCTCTTGTTGTGTTGTTTTTGGATGAATCAGATGGTGAAAAAGTCTCAGATGGACATGAAGTCTCCATCCCAAATGAGCAGGCACAAAAAATAGCATAAATATTTGACATTTGGCGGCTAAAGAGACCCTTAGGAGGTATAAGGATCAAATGCCAAATAAGTGAGGAGCTAAAAGGAATCTTAACACTGACTAGTATCCAAAAACAGAGATGCAACAGTACAGTACGTATAACATCAAGTGTTTGCTTAGCTCACTTTGTCACATTCACAATGGATCATATATAGTGAGCAGGTAGTTAAAGCAGACTGAAACCCTAACAGGGTGAGCAGGGAGAAGTTTTTCCTTAGCATGACACACCCTCTCCTCGATAACAACATCCTCAGTATACATCATCAAACATTTATTACCCGGCAGTGTTGAATACTTCATTCTGATTGGTCAAAACCCCAAAACAACGATGATGTACATAAATTGTTTGTTTGTTTGTTTGTCTGGTTGGCTGTTTAGTAGGTTGGTTGGCTGTTTAGTAGTTTGGTTGTTTGTTTGTTTGTTTGTTTGTTTGTTTGTTTGTTTGTTTGTTTGTTTGGTTGGTTGGTTGGTTGGTTGGTTGGTTGGTTGGTTGGTTGGTTGGTTGGTTGGTTGGTTGGTTGTGGTTGGTTGGTATGTTGTTTGTTTTTGTTTGTTTGGTATGTTGTTTGTTTCCTCGGTTGTTTGGTTGGTTTTTTTCTCTGGTTGTTTGTTTGGTTGTGGTAGGTTGGTTGGTTAGTTGGTAGGTTAGATGTTTGTTGGTTGGTTGGTTGGTTAGTTGGTAGGTTAGATGTTTGTTGGTTGGTTGGTTGGTTAGTTGGTAGGTTAGATGTTTGTTGGTTGGTTGGTTAGTTGGTAGGTTAGATCAGTGGTTTTCAACCACTGTGCCGTGGCACACTAGTGTGCCGTGACAGATCGTCAGGTGTGCCGTGGGACATTATCAAATTTCACTTAATTAGTCCAAAAAAATATTATTCATATACTGCAAATAATTTGCCATGTAGTGTGTCTGTCCCTGCAGTGAAGTGATTGGTGGAGTAATTAAATACTTGTCCATATACTGACCTGCACAATCGCCCATTGGTTGGCAATAAAGTACACTTATGACCTTGTTCATTTAAGACAATAGAATTAATGATACACGCGAGAGGTGTGTGTGACAAGACGTAGGCGTACAACAGCGATGGATAAATATTCAAAAAGGAAAAATGAAAACTCCAAACTGGGCCCTGGACAAAATTGTAACCAGGATGAAGAGCATAATATGGGTGGTCTAAAAGGCAACTTTATGAGAAAAATGACAGCAGTGACTGCAAGAGCTCTCAAAGCTAGCTACTTAGTAGCTGAACTCATAGCCAAATCGAAAAAAGCCACAAATTGTTGCAGACATTAATACCTGCAAAAGCTATTGTAAATAAGATGCTTTGCCCTGACACAGTTAAAGAAGTAGGCAAAGTCCCTCTCTCAGATAAATAGATTAATATATTGAGAGACTAAATGTGTCATTTTGAAAACCTTTTCGTTGGTGGTGTGTCTCAGGATTTTTTTTTATGTATGAATTGTGCCTTGGCTCAAAAAAGGTTGAAAAACACTGGGTTAGATGTTTGTTGGTTGGTTGGTTAGTTGGTAGGTTAGATGTTTGTTGGTTGGTTGGTTGGTTGGTTGTTTCTTTGATTGTTTGTTTGGTTGGTTGGTTGCTTGATTTTATGTCTGTTTCTTTGGTTGTTAGTTTCTTTGTTCGTTTGTTTGGTTTGTTTGTTTGTTTTTGGCTAGTTAGTTGTTTGGCTGTTTTGTTTGTTGTTTTGTTGTTTTTTTGGTTAGTTAGTTGACTTCCCCTTAAGTTTTCTTAAGTTTTATGAGGCTTTGTGTTTGTTCATGTAGGACAGGAAGTCCTATGCTCCAGCTGTAATCAGCTGAAAGGCCCTCACCAACCCATCGCAGACCATTCTCACAACAAGGCGGTCTATTTAAACATGTCCTCACTCTGACTGATCCCTGCCGCACCAACGCTGCTCACACTCTACTACTGGGAAAGCTTTGCCTCCACCACCATGGCCTCCTCCCTTCCAGTCTAAAAGCCTCTTTTTTATCCTTGTAGGGGATTTTTCAATGTGCTTCCTGTAAAGCCAAAGCATGCTGCTTGGATAAGCTGGGTAACATTATAAAAAGCCAATTCTGTAGTGCCAAGTAAACTGTATTTTTATATATGGCAATAGATGGTGAAATCTATGAAGAGAGTGATCCTGACTGTTTCTTACTGAGTGTAGGGTTAATTCAATGTTGGTTTGTTTATTGTGAGAAAAAAAAAAAAAGATACAGAGCGTTGCAAAACTGATATATCCATGTGGTCATGGTTGCATTCGGTGAGTCTGTAGGCTCAGATTGGGATTCCTGGTGGAGTCAGAGTTCAGGATGGATGAGTCAGACATGTGCAGTACCTCCTAATCCTGCTCCATCGCCTCCCTCTGTCATAAACTCTCCTTTCAGCTCACTCTGAGGAAGTTTATCCATCAAACAAACTCACTTTCTCTCTGCCACATTTTTGTTTTGAGTGTTATGACTACAGCTTGTTTAATCTTGATTTTTATCAAGAATAGTTGGAACTTTCTTGCTCTGTGAAAAAGTAAATAAATATTAAATGATCTAGCGCCGTCTATTAGAGTGAGAGCGCCTATTTTTTCTTGAAACCAAAAGACATTAAAAAGCGTCATGATGTAAAAAAAAAAAAAAAACACCTCCCCATTTGCAGGAAATTTTTGTTTATTCTGCGATTCCATCTTAATCGTCTGATTGGCTGAGACTGCTTGGGAACAGGATGACGGCATCAGATAAGAGTTGGTTCTCATTCTGAAAGAAAGGCGTGAGGAGCACAGAGGATTAAACAGTGACCCTCAATAATGGTTTTATTTAGTTTGTATGACTTGTTTCATCTGCAAGATGTTTTCAGTTTGTCCAAAAAGCTTGCTGTTGTTGGTTCTAGCATCTACCTGTGCTGCCTGGGAATTACCAGAACTAAAATTAGTTACCGAGGCGCCACCAGGGGGTAAGAAGAATTTATGTCACTATCTGGTATCCATAAACAACAGATGACTTTCTGCTACATTAAATATTGGTAGAAAATGTCAAGAATGATATAGATGAATGTGCAACAGTTTTCTTGCAGTCTTTCTTTCCATCCCTCACGCTGTAATGTTTCATTGTGTAAATGCCGACAGGCCCCAATGTCTACTTTATGCTTCTGTAATCGGCAGTTAATCATAAGGCGCACATGCAGTGATCTACATGCTGAACCTGGCCTGTGCTGACCTGCTCTTTGCCATGGTGCTGCCCTTCAAGATTTCCTACCACTTTAACGGCAACAACTGGATCTTTGGCCCCGCCATGTGCCGTCTGGTCACCGCAGCCTTTTACTGGAACATGTACTGCTCTGTTCTGCTCATAGCTTGCATCAGTGTGGACCGACTCATCGCTGTAGTCTACCCTATGGACTCCATGACTTGGAGAAGTCCAGGAAAGGCAATCGTAGCCTGTGCAGCCATGTGGGTACTGTCCTTTGTTGGGTCAATGCATCTTCTCTTCACTGAACAGACTGTTCACCTAAAACAGCTGAACATCACCACATGTCATGACGTCCAGCCCTCACAGCTTTTCTCCTGCTACAAGATGTACTTCGTCACCCTCTGCTTCCTGCTCTTCTTCCTGCCTCTGATCATCACGGAAGTTTCCTACACTCGGGTGATCTTGACCCTGAGCAAGGCCCAACCAGGGGTTCCAGACCAGGCATTAAAAAAAAGAAGAGCAGTGGTGTTGGTCTCAATAGTGCTGGTGATGTTTGTGCTTTGTTTTACACCCACAAACCTCGTCTTCATCGTGCACCAGCTGAAGTTCAATAAGGAAGACGTGGCGAACCATGTGGATAGACTCTACATAGTTTATCAGGTGTTTCTGTGTTTGGGAAGTCTGAACTGCCTCCTGGATCCTCTGGTCTACTACTTTGGATCATCCCAGTTTCAGAAAGAGCTGTCCAGTGTGCTGGGGCATCAGAAGACCGCACAGGGCAGCAGCAGCGGTCAGCCAACGACTGATCCAAGCACTTCTACCAGCCAAACACTTCTGAAAACAAACCGCAAAGAAGGCTCCAAAACTAACTCTTCACTCACCAACAGCGACTCTCAAGGAAACCTCTGCAGCCAATGCAAGAAAGTCCTGGTTTGAGACACACTGAGGGGGCAATAAAGGGAAACTTGCACTGATTTTCCCTTTAGTGCCAGTAGGGTGAATACTTTTTATTTGAATATATGATATACTCTTAATTTAGAAGTGAAAAGGCCTCTGCATGTTTGTGTATCTCACCATCTGGAAAAACATAGCTTCCAAGAGTTGATCTAAATGTGCCGTTATGACGCAACAACAGGAGTGATTTGAATAGGCATGCATGGAAAACCACTTCCACTCCATGTTTCAGTCCATAGTTTTTTTGATCTGACTTGAGGAGTAAACAACAGTTTGGGGAAATATTTAGTCCTGAAGCTCAAGTATAAAGCACAGAGTTAATCTACCTGGTGTATGAAATGCTTGTGTCTCAGGTCAACAGAAAGAGCTATGAGTCTCAGTTTAAAACCGTTGGACGTATGTTCAATGACAGACATGCCTTTGGAGTGAATGATGAAGGAAAACAATGAACTTCAGGAAGTTGAATTCCTTCTAGAACGGCTTTGCTGAGCAACTGACGTAATGAAATGTTTTTCTCTTGCACTGTTTGTGTTAAACGCTACAAATAAATATACGACACATCACATTTAATGAAGGAAAATACTTTCTATTCATGTTTATGTCTTAATCCATGTGTATCACATTTAATGAAGGTATTTTTTTGTTGCAAAGTTTCCCATTAAACTTATTTTGAGCACTTATGTATCACCGATGAAGATTTGTCAGTTGTACTGTTTTCAAATAATCACCCTTTATTTTTTTCACTTGTGTGTTGGAATAAATGTAACCACATTATAAAGCCAGCATTGGAGTGTTAACCAGAGAGAGTGCATCTGATCTCTGAGGACTCATTTACACTGTGTTACAAGTTTATTCAATGTAAAGGAGCCAACAGAAAACCTATAACATATTTAGGATTTAAGGGGAATGGAGTTATTTAAGGTCAGAACAGCTTTGGCTGCAAGCCAAGTACACAGAATCCAACACTGACAAATAAGGAAAAGGAAATAACAGCCAGTTGCTGGCTCATGATGCAAATGCACTTAACATTCACAAGGAACTCTTTCCAATAACTTAGAATAATAAAAACAAAAATGAAAAACTCCCATGGGCCTCTTTGATGACTCTATGATGTGAAAGACTTAAGAAGTTGGGGACCTCAAAAGTGCCGATACATGAAACTCTACTTCAATGCATCTACGGCTATATTATTGTAATTCATTGCACCCCTTCCTCAAGCAGGAGCTCGACCACATCTGTCTGGAGATGGTTAAAATGCTGCAGCCCATCCTTCAACTAAGACACAATACAACAGAGCAGATCTCCGTCCATTGGCTTCCATTAGTGATTCCAATATTAAAAATATGACTTTAGGGATTTTACACCGCCTGAAAGGAGCATGAAAAGCAAACTGGTTTGGTCTTTAATATTCAAGAGTTTGAAGAAGAAGAGTTCTAATAATAATAGTAAAAGAAGATGTTTCTGTTTGCCCAGAAATGGACATAATCCTGCTCATTTACTACCTTCACATTAATTGTCTTATTGGCTGTGGCTGCTGCATGATGAGGAGGTGACATCAGATTGAAGAAATGAGTCTCTGGCTGCAGACTGATTGGTGACGGGGGGATTTGAGGCTGACCAGCCTGTGGGGCGGGAACAACATGGATTAAAATACACTGGGAGTAGATCTGCAGCAGGATACAACGGAGACAGGCTCCAGGGACACAGAGAATTTAACACTGACTAACCATATTTAAGATTTATTTTATGTATTTTATGTTTTCATTCATATTTCATTAGCAGGATGTCAATGTGTCTAAAACGTATGATCTTGGCGGTTCTCATGTGCATGTGGGCCGTCTCAGATGCACAAATAAACTTAAATTCCTCAGACCGGGATCCAGGATATACTATACCTGAAGGTAAGAGGAATTTAAGTCACTCTATTTTATTTCAGATACTTTGCATATGGAACTGAACAATGTCAAACTGGATTGAACTTGTTTTCTTACAGTTAACATGTAACTTTGTGATTTATAAAACTATTCTGATAGTAAATGTATGATATGATATAATTTAATATATGAGATGACAGTGAAATGACCAGTTGATTCATGGGTATGTCTCTAAAACTGCATCGATAAATGAATCAGTCACTTTTTTAGATAAACTTTTTCTTTTGATTTTTCAAGCAGAAAACATAAATCAATGCCAAAAGTTCTTTTTGAATTGATTAAATTGTTGCCTTTCTTTGTCCAAAATCACAGCAAACGTCTCAGAAAATTATAAACTTGGACTTTTGATCAAACTATTCAAGACATTCCTACAGTCACTCTGGAGTTACGATGGGAATTGGCGTGACATTTCATTAAGACTGAAATTGTCACCTGTATCAAATATATCTTGTATAAAAGAGATAAATATCTCTATAAGCAGAGCCAGAACAATAGATATAAATTTGTTATTATTACTTGCTGATACAGGTCTGTTTTTGATAAATCACATTTGTATCAGGGCTGTCAATGTCGATGCCTTGATGGGGATGTGATTAAATAAATACTCAATCTGAGCTTTCCTAAGTCACATAAAGATGTTTGTGGATGATTTTGTCTCTAAGTAAGTTGAAAGTAAATAAAACAGGACTGTGGGATAACATCTGACCTGAAATTACTCCCTTTGTGTGATTTACAGTTATTCAGTGTAAAGGGATAACCAACTGAATACTTACTCATGTAGTGTTGTCTATTAATCATAAGCTGAAGATCAGCTATTGATGAAAAAGAAAAATCTTAATGAGCATTCTCAGTGTAACATTTTTTAAATATTTTCTCTCTCCAGGTGCGCAAGCAGGAGTCGGCTTTGGCTATCGCGAACCAATCCCTTACATCGGTAAATATTCATCTTCTCACCTCTCTGTAGATCAGGGGTGTCAAACTCATTTCAGTTCAGGGGCCACATACAGCCCAAGTTGATCTGAAGTGGGCTGGACCAGTAAAATCATAACATGATAACCTATAAATAACGACAACTTTACATTTTTCCCTTTGTTTTAGTGCAAAAAAGTACAAGTATGTGCTGAAAATGTTCATTTAATGAACTATCTTTCTACAAAAACAGTTCTCCGTGATGAGTCTCATAGTGGGGCAGAATATTTTACTCTTTAAGCACTGAAACCTGCTGCAAACACACCAAACAGGTTACCTATTCACCTGACACAGAGTGTAATGTTTACTGCAAAAGAACAGAGAGATTATAATAATGAAGAAGGTAAAGTTGATTATTTTGGACACCTCAGCTCCGAAAGGAACAGTTTGCTTGCTGGACAGTGTTGTATGCAGGGTTAGTTAGAAGTTAGTGGATCATCTTATAGTGCTCTAAAAAGACTTAATGAATCTCAACTGGATTATGCAAACAGCAAGTAATCTATTTTCTCACTTTGAGAAAAAAGTCCCGGGATTAAGTGCCGTTCAGGTGCGCTCCATCAGCACTATGATTGTATGCGACCCCCAGAGGACAAATTTAAAATAGTAGTTACTTTTATTGAAAAATTGCTGTTAATTTCTTCTCTGTCATTTTTTCACTTTGCAAAGTCGTTCCGTGGGCCGAATTGCCACCTCTGGCGGGCCGGTTTTGGCCCGTGGGCCACACGTTTGACATCACTGCTGTAGATGATGGTAATACATGTAAAACAATTGTCTATCCCAAAGTTCTAACCCTAAGGTTAAAATGTTTGTTAATGTTGATGGGGACTCATTTATTTTATATACTCCTGTATGGAGGATTGGTGAATGGTTAATGATCTACTTAGACTGGGCGATATGGTGTGAAATTAAAATCTATGACTTTTTCACACCAAACTCAATTTCTAACCATGAGTGCACATGAGTTATTATAGTCTGCCCAGTAGGCACAGGACATTGGATGCTTGCTGCCTTTGAATTTTCATTACAGTAGTTAAACTAGAAACTCTACTGTGCGGCTGTCTCACTGTCTATGGCCCCTATTTGACAACTACTGGAATTTTTAAAGGGGGAGAGTGCCTGGCTAGCAGCCATGTTGTTTTGGTGTGTCTTAGTAGGAAGTAAATGAGGGGGAGGGTGTGAACATTGGGAGCCCACTGCCCAGGAGGAGTGGTGGAGAAAATTAAAGAGAAGATTTTTTTCCTACCAATACCTGTGTGACACATTTTTCTCTCTCTTAAATCCATGCAGATTGGCAAGGTCCACCAGAACTTCAGAAAACTAAAGATGATTTATACTATGACTCTGTACCTTCTGACATAAGCTATCCTGATCCATCAGGATATAATGACTCTGTACCTTCTGACATAAGCTATCCTGATCCATCAGGATACAATGACTCTGTACCTTCTGACATAAGCTATCCTGATCCATCAGGATACAATGACTCTGTACCTTCTGACATAAGCTATCCTGATCCATCAGGATATAATGACTCTGTACCTTCTGACCAACGATGTAACCAAGAACAAGATGTTGATAAAATTCCTTATCCGAGGACAAGCAAAGGTGTCGCCAGCAGGAAGGAAATCTCAGATCTGGCAGAGCTGTTTCTAACAGGCCATTTGTCCACCGTCCTCATCCCGTCCCTCTACACTCTGGTCTGCCTCATCAGTGTGCCGTTCAACATCTGTGCGCTGCTGGTTTTCATTCTGAGGATCAAACCAAAGCACCCTGCAGTGATCTACATGCTGAACCTGGCCTGTGCTGACCTGCTCTTTGCCATGGTGCTGCCCTTCAAGATTTCCTACCACTTTAACGGCAACAACTGGATCTTCGGCCCCGCCATGTGCCGTCTGGTCACCGCAGCCTTTTACTGGAACATGTACTGCTCTGTTCTGCTCATAGCTTGCATCAGTGTGGATCGGCTCATCGCTGTAGTCTACCCTATGGGCTCCCTGACTTGGAGAAGTCCAGGAAAGGCAATCATAACCTGTGCAGCCATGTGGGTACTGTCCTTTGTTGGGTCAATGCATCTTCTCTTCACTGAACAGACTGTTCACCTAAAACAGCTGAACATCACCACATGTCATGACGTCCAGCCCTCACAGCCTTTCTCCTGCTACAAGATGTACTTCGTCGCCCTCTGCCTCCTGCTCTTCTTCCTGCCTCTGATCATCACGGCGGTCTCCTATACTCGGGTGATCTTGACCCTGAGCAAGTCCCAACCAGGGGTTCCAGACCATGCATTAAAAAAAAGAAGAGCAGTGGTGTTGGTCTCAATAGTGCTGGTGATGTTTGTGCTTTGTTTCACACCCACAAACCTCGTCTTCATCGTGCACCAGCTGAAGTTCAATGAGGAAGACGTGGTGAACCATGCGGATAGACTCTACATAGTTTATCAGGTGTTTCTGTGTTTGGGAAGTCTGAACTGCCTCCTGGATCCTCTGGTCTACTACTTTGGATCATCCCAGTTTCAGAAAGAGCTGTCCAGGGTGCTAGGGCGTCAGAAGACCGCACAGGGCAGCAGCAGCGGTCAGCCATCCACTGATCCAAGCACTTCTACCAGCCAAACACTTCTGAAAACAAACCGCAAAGAAGGCTCCAAAACTAACTCAAAGGTTTAATAATGGTTTGATTATCCTAATATCATGGAAACAGAATCATTTTGTTTTGGAGTCCAAAAGGAGTTCACAGGTAATCTACCAAGTGTATGTAAAGATTGAGTCTCTGTTTAAAACCATCGTATATGTTCAATGACAGACATGCCTTTGGAGTGAATAATGAAGGAACACAATGAACTGCAGGAAGTTGACTTTAGTTAAGGATGTGCTTTTTAGAACCACTCTGCTGAGCCACTGACACAATAAAGTGTTTTTCACTTGCACATTATTTGTTAAACGCTACAAATAAATATATCAAACATGTCATTTAATGAAAAAAAAAGCTTGATATCTTTGTAATTGTTCATATATATTTTTATCACACAAGTGTTTGTATTTTTCTGGTAGTATGTCTACTGAAAAAGTCATATTTAAGCACTAAGTTTTCACTTCTCAAAAATGTGTCAATCGTGTACTTTCCCCTTAAATAACCACTCTTCATTTGACCACTCGTGGGTTTGAATAAATGTTGTCACATCATCATGGTAGTAACATCACATCCTTGTAAGTCTTTCTACTTCTTTCTAATACATGAAGCAGAGGTTATAATAATATAAACAATCAATAAATGTTACATGTGTGATTAGTGTTGATGTTTTTACACAGCACCACCCTCCTAAATCCTTAAATCTGAATGACTGAATTTAAATATCTATAAGGACATATTTATATTATGTAGTATTATTATATAAAGCAATAAGCAAATGTCTATGTGTGTATGTGTATATATGTATGTGTAGTTCTATTATATATAAAGCAATAAGTTAAAATAGAGATTAAAAAAATGTAATTGACAATTAACAATTTATTAATAACAGAGAAGGGGGGGTGATCTAATGTACTAATAATCTAATAATACTACAATATATTATTATCATGTTTATTATTAATATTATTATTAATATTATAATTTTCAGACTCAGAATCTGAAATACTTTATTTATCTTGGGGGGAAATTCAGTTATTACAGTATGCTCTTATAAACAGTTCGTAATAAGATATAAATACAAATAGAATTAAAAACAATAATAATAATAAAGTATATACAGAATTGCAGAGCAGATGTTGTCTGTCTTTTTGTTTATTGTCGATTTTGATTATTAGTTTTAATTTATAGTAATTATTACTATGAGCTTTTTTTTAACATTTCAAAACAATTCTGATTTAATCTAAGAATTCTGAGAAAAAAGTCAAAACTGTTTTTTTTAGATTTATATTCATTGAAGTATTTATTTCAATGGCCTAACTTAAAAACATTAGTAGTAGAAAGAAGGAATAAAATAAGATATAAATATGAATACAATAAAAATGTAATAATAGTAATAATAAAGTAGGCTATATACAGAAGTGCAGACTAGTGAGAATATTTATACAATTTTTGCATTGTATATCTGTTTTTTTATGTCTGCTTCTTTGTTTATTAACACTTGAGATTATTATTATTATTATTGTAATTTATAGTTATTATTACTTTATTTATTTTTTACATGTTCGAAATAAACACTTTCAAGTCTAATCCAATCTAAGAACTAAGAGAGAAAAGTCAGAGTTCTAAATCATGTTTCAGTATTTAATATTTTAATGGCCTCACTTTAACAAATCTGCATTCCTCATCCTCTTCCACAGAGTTAAGTGTTTCTTGTTTGTTTTGCGCCCTGGGAATGACTCTTCCGTTTGAGCCAAAATAACTCCAGAAGTTTTCTTTTGACAGGAAATCTGTTTTCGGTTATTAACTCCACAGTGAGGGTCTGATTGGCTGTGGCTGCTGTGTGACGGGAAGGTGACATCAGTCTGCAGGAATGTGTCTCCGAGCTGCAGACCGGCTGCTGCTGATTGGTGGACGGGACGTTTCGGACGGACCGGACTGCGGGCGGAAACAAGACCCTGTCCCACATTCAGCGGATGAAACTCAGGAGGAGAGGAACTCTAAGAGAGGTGATCGGATTATAGAGAAGTCAACGACGGATAAAGACATTTAAAAGACTCGTTTTTCGACAGGGAGCTGTTCGAGATGTCTTCAAAAAGTTTGCTGCTGTTGGTTCTTCTGTGCGCGCGCGCTGCGTCGGCTGCCAATAACGGTAAGACGTCACTTTGACCTGGATGAAAACGCACATGCGTAAAGCAGTTAAATAGTCTTTTAATTTGACTAATAATGCTAATTTTTTTTCTTTGATTTCACCCAGAAATCATGGGAAATGTTTGGATATAATTGTGCAGGCCTTTTGAAGATTACTTATTTAAACAACAGAATTTAACCAGATAACTTCCTGTGCTGCATTTCCATCTTACAGAACAACTCACGTTTTTAGGCTTAGTTATTTTGTGTATCTATTTATTTATTTTTTACATTTTTTAAAAACTCAGTAAATCAACCTGTGAGGGAAATACTTGTTGGTTGAAACCCAATACAAACATTTATTCATTTTGTTATTTAATCTCTCTCTACATTCAATCAGTGTGACGAATGTAGAAAATTAAATATACATTTTTTAAGAGCTAGCATAAATCAAACTTTTGAAATATTTCTTCACCAAAGGTCCCAAAACAAAAACAAAAAAGTTCCTTTCCAATAGAGCAGGGCTTCCATGACCTCCAAAATATAGGTGCCAAAGACTCGCGACTCCAACTGTCCCTCAAAGTGATTTAATGTGGCTTCTTTAGCTGGTCTGGAGAAACTGATCCTACCATATGAGCATGTGTCTGTGTTTCCTGTGCCATTATGAATGAACCTGCTGCTACTGATGCTTTTGATATTGAACTGTTCACTAACCCTAAACTTAGGAGTCATCTGGCAACAAAGAAAGGCAGAAAACTCATTACATTTACTATTTTCAAGGTTTTATTTCAAGTTTAGCTACTATTTTTGTTGATATTTCTTTTTAATATAGTGGGTAAAATGTACTTTTGGATAACTTAAAAAAAAAAAACATTCTGGAAGACATCTCACGACCCCATATTTGTGTCTCGCGACCCCCCAGGGGGTCCAAAACCAACACTTTGGGAACCCCTGCAATAGAGGCCTAAAGCAGACATGCATTTATATATTTTATTTGCTCCCTTTTCCCATGGTAATTTCACATCAGCTTAAGTGCAAGTTTATTCAATTAGACGATCCAATGTCATCCCCTTTGCTACAGAATTACAAGTCAGTTTAACCCTCCTGTTACCCTCAAATTTACTTTTATCCTTGGGGTCAATTAGACCCCAGCACTTTAAACCACCAGAAACTGACTGTCACCCTGGTCTTTGTTTCAGGTACTTTATGTTTCTTTGTTGACTATCTCAATAGTCATTCAGATAAAATATATTTCAAGCATAAACATAATTTAAAGCATTTAGAAGGACTTTATTTGTAAAACAGAACATGAAACTGCTGTGTGTTTGTCACGCTCTCGCCGGCCCTGACTTGTTTCTATGTTAACAAAACGCACGACACGGGACTCATCATGGAATATTTTTAGAGACATGGTGGCTGGAAATATTTTATCTCAATCTGAAGGTTGAGGGAGGCTGTTTTAGCTTAGAGAAATGTATGTTATAGTGATCTGAATATCATCCAAAACAAATGTGTGTAAAATGTTGATATTTCTTATGTTTTATACAGCTAAAACAACCTTGGGTCAAATTGACCCCAAGGAACATTGATGGGTAACTTTTTTTAACAGGAAATTGGAACATATCAACACATATTTTATGTTTTCCCATCTGTCCCCATTAAATTCAGAAAAGTCATGAAATATGAAGCCAAAAAAATGATGTTAATCATTACAGGGTCCAATTGACCCCAAGGGTAATAACAGTGTTTGATTTTTCGTTATTGAACGCCCAAAATGGCAGTCACATCCACCACTTGCTGTGGCTCCAGGACGGCTGTATTGCTGTAATGCTCTATGACACAGCTATGTAAACAAGATGAGAGAGCATCTCGTAGTGTGGACAGTTTGAATGTATTTTGATCTAGAAATGATTCAGGATGACGCTTCTTGTTGGTGTACTGGATCTTCAAGGATCACGTTTGTAGAGTCTAACATAACAATTAGAAGATAATAACAGTTTATCTTCCTTTAGGAAAACAGACAACACCTGATGAATTGATCGAGTCTCTTTTTCTGCTTTAAACTATAAAATCACTACATGAAATATTTGTTTGACACATTTTTCTCTCTCTCTTTCCAGTCAGTAAATATCAAAGGACCTTCATCTTCTATGACAGTCCAGAAATGGAGGATCTGGGACAATATCTTGAAACTGATCCCACTAAAAATCCTGCTTCTGGATCTCGCCTGGCACATAATGTAACCAACACCAGCTGGAGGGAGCTCTCAGGGGAGGCAGAGCTGTTTCTAACTGGCCCTGTATCCACAATACTCATCCCTTCCTTCTACACACTGGTCTGCCTCATCAGTGTGCCAATCAACATCTGTGCGGTTCTGATCTTTACTCGGAGGATCCAGCCAAAGAAGCCTGCTTCGATCTACATGCTGAACTTGGCCTGTGCTGACCTGCTCTTTGCCATGGTGCTGCCCTTCAAGATCTCCTACCACTTCAACGGCAATGACTGGATCTTCGGCTCCGCCATGTGTCGAGTGGTCACCGCTGCTTTTTACTGGAACATGTACTGCTCTGTTCTGCTCATCGCTTGCATCAGCGTGGACCGGCTTCTTGCTGTAGTCTACCCCATCAACTCCCTGTCTTGGCGGAGTCCTAGAAACGCGATCATAGCCTGTGTAGCGATGTGGATTCTGTCCTTTGTTGGGTCACTGTATTTCCTGCTGAGTGAACAGACTATTTCACTTACAAAGTTGAACATCACAACATGCCATGACGTCCAGCGCTCACAGCTCTTCTGGGTCTACAAAACATACTTCATCACCCTGTGCTGCCTCCTCTTCTTCCTGCCTCTGCTGGTCACCGTGGTGTCCTACACTCGGGTGATCTTGTCCCTGAGCAGGGGGGCAGCGGGAGTTCCAGGCCGCTCACGCAAAAGAAGAAGAGCAGTCGTGATGGCTTTAACCGTGCTGGTGATGTTCGTGCTTTGTTTCGCCCCCACAAACTGCTTCCTCTTCATGCAGCAGCTGCAGTTTAACCAGGGAGACAAGTCAAGTCGTGAGGCCTCAGACAGCCTCTACATAATCTATCTGGTGTTTCTGTGTTTGGGGAGCCTCAACTGCCTCCTGGATCCTCTGGTCTACTACTTTGGATCATCCCAATGCCAGAGAGAGCTATCTAGTGTGCTGAGGTGTCAGAAAATCACCAAGGGCACCAGAAGCAGTCTCTCATCCTCTGATCAAAGCAGGTCCTCCAGCAGAACTCTTCTAAAATCCAGCCGTAAAGATAGCTCCAAAGTGAGCACTCCTCTCACCAAAACGGACTCAATCCAAGCCAGCCTCAGCAGCCAGTACAAGAAGCTCATGGTCTGATACACCCTTGCAGAGGAATTCTGGTATTTTCAAACCTTTGTGCTTTTAAAAAAATATAAATTGTGGGATCCAAATAACTTAAAGGTACAACCAGCTTTGGAATTGCAGGAGTGGACCGCTTTAGTCTTTATCTGTGAGACACATGATCGAAGCAGCCTTAAACAAGGAACTTCTATGTTTTGAAACAGCTGTAAATGTCTCAAGTGGAAGTGGTACTTCTGCCGTTTAAAATATCATACCTTACCAAAAAAGGGTATGTCTCTGTAGCCTTTATTTTTTTAGTGTTGTGACATACTTGCGGCCAAATTCCACCAGATCTGTGTCCGGTCCGTTTCCGATCCGTCACAGCACCAAATCTGACAGGTTTCTATTCTAGTCAATGTGTTAACTTCCACTGGATCCACTCTGTTGTGTGCGTCTCTGATCCGGCAGGTCCCAACAGATCAGATACACAAGACTTCTATTTTTCCCAGATGCCGGAGTACGACGCATCAATCTCAACAGAGCAGATGGAGCGGGACAGGAAGTCAGGCACCAAAACAAAATGAAAACATCCGGTTAATTTTCAGAATAAAACACTCTGTGTTATCACCAGATCGTATTTCATTTAACTACAACAACAAACCATCATGATGAGCGGAGCCAGGCCTGGAGTCAACAGGTCCGAGGTTTTCAGAGGACCAGAAAGACAACATGGACGAGGAGAGGAGGAGGAGAATCCTTGATTCAGTGATTACCGCGGGAAAACCTCGGCCACATGACCCCAGCTGTCCGGCGGTCCTGCTCCGTGCTGCGTTACGAAAACGCAAGCAGTGAGTGTTGGACGCAAAGCCGGAGACGGACCAGACACGGATCTGGTGGAAGTCCTGTGTTAGAACCACAATCTGAGCCTATCATGAAAAAAAACAAGCACTTAAAGTTAATGCACTGTGACCTTGGGAAACTTCCCCAAAATGTGTTGCCAGCTTAAGAAAGCATTTAACTTTGTACCTTTGAGTTGTTTAGACCCCAAAGAAGGAAAATAACAGGACCACGAGTTTAAAAACACCAGAGTTCATCTTTAATAAGACTGACTCACCCATAGTTTTCAGGTAATGAAACTGTGGATTTTTTTATTTTGCAATATGAGTACCAGCAAATGAAGAATACTTCATTATTCCCTCTATTGTAAGGGAAGTGAAAAAACATATCATCATAAACAACTGAAAGTCTTAGTTTCCGAGGAACAAATGTGCAAAGGAAGAGGGGCCTACTGTAGTTACAACAACAATGAATGGTAGGAAGCTGATAAGAATGTGCTCTCTAGAAAACTCTGAATCCTATGGCTCTCATTTTTCAACTGTATTATTATAAACTGTAAAAGAATCTAGAAGTATTATTTTTTAATGAAAGGAAACTGTTGTTTTTGTAGTTTTTTAGTCACTTCTTTGTTAATATGTCTGTGAATTATCTCATTTTCCAGCACTTTTGTCTCACATTTAAAAATGTGACTACTTTGCACATGAATACTCACCGTATTTTCACCTCTAGCTGGTTAGAAATAATATCTTACCATATCATGTGACTGTGTTTCAAAGATAATCTGTATGCAACAGTTATGGGCTGTTCATGCATTATATCCTGACATCTTTAGCCTCATGCTGCACTCTGCTGGCTGGAGATGTGAACTGCTTCAGGTGTACTAGGAAATCATCCTAATTATTCTTCAGGCTCTTTTTTCCTCCAGCAGGTGGCGCTGTTATACTTCTTATAAACATACTCTCACTGTTTATTAGTCTAAAAAAAGAGTTAGCACAATGTACAGGAACAACTGACAGATTAAATCACTTTATTGTCTTAAAATTTAAAAATAAAACATGTCTGTGTTGTATTTTATGAATGTGACATAAATGTTTTATAATGTTTTGTATTTTGTGGGTTGAATATTAACAGAAATTGTGTACTTATATAGATGAATGACCAAAATAAATATTTTTTCATGTTCATATAAAATAAAAAATAAAATCTGATTCAGTGCCAAAATGTTTTAAAGGGTTTAAAATGTATATTGGTGTTATTGTGCATAAAATAAAAACAGAAAATAGAGCAAAATACTGAAAAATACAAAAAGGTAAAGTTATAAATTAAAATTTTAAATGTTTAAATTGTGTTTTCAAAATGAAATAAGTGGTATGTCTATTTTAATACACTGAATCAAGTGTGGAAATTGTATTATTTGCAGTCAGAGGAAATATTCTTCTGTATTGATGGTTTGCAAACTATTTTCAAGTTAAATTGATTTATTTTTCAACATGTAAAAACACAAAGAGGAGCCAAAAATAAAGGTAAACTTAACAAAGTCAGTAACACAACACAGAAAAGCTTACCTTCATCTCAGGAGGAAGATAAACCCTGCTGCTCCTCTTCATTGTCCTCCATGTTTGAAGTCACCTGTCTCCACCGTGTTAGCTTAGCATTCTCCTAGCTAGCTGGGGTTGAGGCCTACGACAGTTGCTCCCATTAATGTCCTCTCCCTTATCAATAATGAAAGGTTCAAGACGAGCTAAATAGTATTAACACATTCAAACAAACACTAATTATTGTATTTCACTGAGTAAATATGACACTTACTGTGATTCTTTGCCCAAAAACTAGTTAGGTTTTCAAAACATTAATCCCTTAATGGTCACATTAAGGGATAGCCAATCAAATCGATTAACAAGTAACGGTTTTTTACGCAGGACGTAACTGAAACGTCATTACGTCAATGAAAACTATTGTTATCATTTTTTTATTACTATTATATTATTATTAGTATTATTATTATTTTATTTTATTTATTTTATTTATTTTATTTATTTTATTATTAATATTATTATTATTACTATTATAATTACTATTATTATTAATATTATTATTATTATTATTATTATTATTATTATTTCATTATTATTATTATTATTTCATTATTATTATTATCTTTATAATTAGTAGTCGTAGTAGTAGAAGTAGTAGTATCATCCCGGACGTAACTGAAACGTCATTACGTCATTGGAAAATATGATTAGGATTATTATTATTATTGTTTTTTATTTGTTATTATTATAATTAGTACTAGTAGTAGTAGTAGTAGAAGTATTTTATTGTCATCTTTATTATAATAATAATAATTCTAATTATTATTTTTATCTATTTGTTAACATTAATCCTATCCAATTCAATATTAAATTATGGAGGAGTGGAGCTGACAGAGCTCTGCCTTCATTTGAAAGTAAGCTACAAGTCTTTCTGATGGGATGTTTATTCTATTATGTTGTTGTTGTTTGCATTCTGAATATTTCGACATCCTTCTCTAAGAATTAAAAAAAATCGTCCTACTGCATTTGTTTTCTGTCTTTCCCTAATACTGATCGAGTTCAACTTCTTATCTCGGTACCAAAAAATAATAAGTCAAATGCAGAATATCCCCCCTACAATTTCATTTTTCCTCGTCTGTAAAATATTTTGAAATCAGGTGAGTTTTTATCTTTTGTGGGGGAAAAAAAAGACTGTTCACGACCATGTAAAATACAGTGCATGATTAATTCCAACATCTTCAGCAGCTACGTCTGTGAGTCTATAAATACATCTGATTGCAGTGCAGATTTACAAGAAATGCCCTTTCTGGTCATCCACACCGGAACGAAAACTCTCGACCTGTGGTTAAGGTGTGTCCCTCGTAGGCTGCTCGCAGTCACCTGACTGGATGACATCACTAAGGTGTCAAAACAGCCGTTTGCAGTGCAGGGTATGGCTGTGAGGAAGACGGTCCTACTGAGAGACTCTACGCACCACTCCTGCTGACACTGTTGCACGTTTATTCTCTAACCTCTGATTTCCGGCCATGACTTTGAGGCTTTCACCGTTTCTGCTGTTCCTCCTCTTGTGTTGCGTGCAGATATGCGTGTCGCAGGAAGGTAAGGTTTATTCCCACCTGTGGTGTTTTTCATTGTCGTGAATTATGGCTCGAGGAAGCACTTTTGAATCTACATGCATCGAGTACTGACGCTGTTTGCTTATTGTAGTCACAATTAACTTTTTATTAATGCTTGATCTGTGTTTCAGAGTTAGTTTAATAATAAAGTTGTATATTGTAATATATGTAATATTATGTTGAATGTAAAGTAGGTAGTTGTGATGAAGATGAGTCATGCTCAAATAATTAGGTCTAAGTGTGTGACAGCTAAACAGGTTAGTGTTTGTTTGTCTTTTGAGTTTCTACATATAAACATGTCCTATTTCTTCTACTTCTCTCTTTTAAACAGATAATCTTAGAGGTTTCACTGGTACAGAGACCAAGGATGGGATCTGGCTTAGCCCACATGTCAAAAAAGTCCTGAGCAGCCGCCTCACTACTGTCTTCCTCCCAGTCATCTACATCATCGTGTTTGTGGTTGGGCTGCCCACAAACGGCTTGGCGATATGGGTGTTCCTGTTCAGGACCAAAAAGAAGCATCCATCATCCATCTACATGGCTAACTTAGCCCTGGCTGACCTCCTCTTCATCATCTGGATCCCTTTAAAAATAGCGTACCACTTTAATGGAAACGATTGGATCTACGGCGACGGCCTGTGCAAGGTGCTGGTGGCGTTTTTTTACGGCAACATGTACTGCTCCATCGCCTTCATTTCCTGTATCAGCGTGCAGCGCTACTGGGCCGTGGTCAGCCCGCTCTCCCAGCGACAGAGGGACAACTGCACAGCCGTGGGCGTGTCCGTGGCAATCTGGGTGGTGGTCTGGCTCGTCACAATCCCCCTCTACCTCTACGACCAAGAGGTCAAAGTCGCAAACATGAACATTCGCACCTGCCACGACATCACCAGGCCAAGCCAGATAAAAATCGCAGCAGGCTACTTCCTGGCGATGGGAATTCTGGGATTTGTGGTCCCGACCGTGGTGTGCATCATCTCCTACGTGCTCATGCTGAAGGCGCTCAGGAACAGCATGACGGACCCCACCATCGCAAAGAGGAGGAGAAAAGCGGTGGTCTTGATTATCACAGTGCTGGTGATGTTTCTAGTGTGCTTCACCCCCAGTAACATCATGCTGCTAGTGCACTACATCCTCCTACTGGGTGAAGCGGAGAAAAACCAGTACGGGTTTTACATCACCACCCTGTGCCTAGCCAGCCTCAACAGCTGCTTTGACCCTTTTATTTACTACTTCATCTCTGAGGACTTCAGGGAGCACGTGAAGAACACATTCCTGTGCAGGAGCGAGAGGACTGTGGAGAGGATGAGGGTCTCCTTCAGCGCTCTGAAGTACTCCAGGAAGACCAACACGTATTCCTCATCAGGGAACACTCAGAGCACGGACTGCTAGTGGATTTTAAAGGGTAACTCCAGGGTTTTAAAGCTGGGCTAAAAAACACTCACAGCCAGGTACTTGACAGACTCAGATTGTAACTTCAAGCCCTTGACATGATTACCATATGGATCCTTTAGTGGGTATACCTCTGAGTTCAAGAGTTTAACAAGTTTTGTGAAGCCATAAAAACAACATTTATCACTTTTTTATAGGCACCTGACTTCATTGACAAAAAGGGGAGGGCCAAAGACTCCACATATAACACGCTCTGACCTTTTCAAGTGTTTTATAAAATCCCTGAATGGATTGCTTATGAGGTAGACCTTTTTTCAGGAGTAAAATCCTTCATTTGAATCACTTTTTTTCAAAGCCATCAGACTCCATTGACAAAAACAGTTATTTAGACTCACAGAGTGTAGGGGCTGCGTGTCTACGACTAACTTTCTTGCATAGTTGTGTCTAAACTAAACAAGGTGATTTAGCTGAGGTAAACATTTAGAGTGTAAGGAAACAACCATATAGAGGCAAAAGTGCAAAAGCAAGTTCTTTGACATGCACTTTAAAGTCCCTCCTTTTGTAAATGGAGTCTGGTTGATATATTTTGGTTTAAAAAGTGACATGGATTTAACCAAACTGTGCATTTGGAACCTTTTTGTAATGCAGCTGAGGCTTTAAAATACGTCTAAATGGAGCCCATTGGTTTAAAGATAACAGCCTTTAAATGTGAAGATGAGATAAGCACATTTGTTGACATAAAAGTAAACAGTTTTGGGATTGCTCAAGTGCATAAATCACTGAAGTCAGCAGCTGCAATCTGATCCCTGCATGCAAAACTCCCTGATCAAAATCTGTCCATTAAAAGTGTTTTTTTTTTTCCACTCAAAGGCTCAGTGACAACATCGTGGACACCTTAAGATCTTTACTTTAAGTGTGCTGCTCTCTTCAAAGCCGTCAGACTGCTTAAACAAAATCTATCATTAGACCTCGCAGAACATTGGAGATGTTGGTGTGAGTGTTTTTGTGTTCTTGGCGGTTGTAGGTGGGGCGGTTCTTGTGTTTGGTCTGAACAAACATTTGAAGCACTCATGACACACAATAACACACACTCACAACAAAGCAGCAGTAGAGCGAAGTGAAGTGAAGGAAAAAGACAAAAGAAAAGGATAAAAACTATAACATCATCCTCTTCTATGGAAAGGAGTCAAAGAGTTAATTTATAAATCTGAGCATGTCATAGGGAAAACAAGCACTTTACTGACAATCACAGACCTTATTGTTCCTCTTTTTATGAGCCGCTCTGATCTGAAATATGCAAAGATATACTCCAGATTTAAAAATACTACAATCCCCTTTAACATGATCATTGAACTCACCTCGGGTACAAACACAAACTTTCTTTCTGGATCTGCTGTGAGGAAATGGAGCATAGCCATCGCTGATCTCCTTCAAGCTTCAAGCTGTCTGAGTTACTGTGTTTTTATTTTTGTACATACATGTTTATTTTTTTATATCTTTGTTCATAAAACTTGAATGCACAAAGCTTGACTTGATGCCACTGGGATATGATTGTTTTCCTTTAAGCGTTTTTTAACATGTAATCTTTTAATCCACGCTGCTTATTGAAATAAATTCTGACGGATGATTTGATGATGTGCCAGAAGTCTCTACAACTCAACACGGCACATTCTTCATGTTGCATCATGGAAGTACAAGCTCTTCATGTGTATTTATCTGGAATGTGTTTTTTCTTTAAGTTATTTTAACTTGTAGATTTAGGTTTTTATCTTTGTCAATAAAGAGTTTAAATCAAACTGATTTTATTTTCTCTGTCATGATATCTACAGATTTGAAAAAAGGTACAATGAAGTCAGTTTCTTAAAGGTTTGTAAGATAATAAGAGCTTTGCAAATGTTTTTTTGAATTACAGATAAAAGTAGTACATGCAAGAATCAGATAAAATGTTAAAAGCTTGATGTTTTGGCTTCTGAGGAAAACAAATCGATGACATTTGATGGTGTTTCCTCCGATTTGCAGAAGTTGTGACGAGGATCTGTCCTAGCTTTTTCTTTAAATCGAGCGAGTAATGATACATTTTGTGGTACCATCATGAACTCAATAACAGGATGTTACTTATAGGTCAGTTTCACCGCGCTCTTCCTGAAACAGACGTCCCCAATCAATGTTTCCTGCCACAACGGTTTACCTTCTGCAGGAGTAACTTTTTATATCTGCTCTCATTAGCAACCAACCGCATGTTGGGGTTTCACCAATCATGAATGACCTCTTTGTGATTTCTCCATGACCTATTTGTGTTTGCTATATTAAGAGAGGAACCTCCCCTGTATTGTCAGAGTTAGCAAGCTGAGACACATGTTGATGTTGCTCATAGATACCTTTGGTCAGTGGTGTACTCAGTGGGCAGGGGGGGGGATTATGAAACCACGCTAATGTGCCCTCTTGGATTCCACTGTAGTATATAAAACATTAAAAATGGCCTTCTCTGTGGAAAATGCATGAAAAAATGCCCTTTAAATGCCCCTCAAATGTTAAAAATTACCCCCTGGATGCTCCTCAAATGTATAACAAAATTTAAAAAGTGCCCTCTGGATGCCTTTCTAATGTATAAAACATAAAAATAAATGCCCTTTGGATGCCTGAAAGTCGTTAAATTATTAAAAAGTGTCCTCTGGGTTCCTTTTCGCTGGATTAAATGCACAAAATTCCCATTTGAATGCCCTTGTAGTTAATTATGTCTTGTTATTTTAATTGTGTAATATAATCAATAATATAGAAATGTATCAATAATTTTGTGGAGGATTTTATGATTTAATTTCCACCACATTTGGTCACAAAAATTTTCACCACAATGCAGGGAATTAAGTGCTAGGTGCCCAAAGAAAAGTGCTTACGTTCAGCGTTTTCTTTTTCTTTATTTTTAATAATATAATAATAATAATAATAAACTTTATTTATATTGCACTTTCCTTAACAAGGTTACAAAGTGCATCACAACAAAAAAGCAGAGAATTAAAAAGCACAAAAAACAGTGCAAACAGGGGAGAAAAAAGACAGAAGCAAAACAAGTCATCTGAATGCAGAGCAAGTTCAAGAATTAGGGGTGAGAAATGCCTTCTTGTATAAAAATGTTTTCAGTGAGGATTTAAAAGCAGTCAAGGTTGTGGACTGTCTAATTGTCATTTAATTGTTTAAATGGGAGGCACTCAGTTTTTAAAAATTATTAAATTCCATATAAACCACTTCTTACCTTTTTAAATCATATGTGATGCTAAAGAAGCAGCTTGTCATTGTTTACTTCTGCTGTCTGAATCTGAAAATACAGCAATGCCTCACCCAGCATCCTGCAGAACAGTCATACTACATACTACTTTTAAAACCAGTATGCAGTATGCAGTATGCAATACCTACTACTTACTAAATTCCTAGGTAGTATGTATCAGGCGGTTTTGAAACCAGCCTGTGAGTACCAGGGGTTTCAAATGAGGTGCCCCTTTTTTTAGATTTTCACCCCTGTCCCTCAAACTGCATGAACACGCCTCTGCTCTTGATGGTTTTTAAATCTTGAGTCTTTATTTCAGAGCGTTAGCTGTTATTCCATACAGTATATTATTATTATGGGGGCTTCAGAGTAGTGGGGAATTTGGCAGAAACTATTCATCAGAATGAAAGAACTCTAGTTTTATCCTATGATCTCACATGGAAATCATGACTGTGTCTTATTTGCACATAATTATACGTATGTTTCCTCTTCCAAACCACTGATAACAAAGTCTATTCACTACTGAAACACTTTCACATGGCTTTGGACAGGAGTATTATTATAATGTTATCTCTTTAGGTGTATTTTTATTGTACTACCTTTATAAATATGACCTCTCAATGCTCCTTTTTTCAGAAGCGAGAGGATTTTGTAGAGAAGTTCAAAGTTCAACATTTTCTCTGTTGATGGAAAATAAACAGACACATTTAAGTTTTTATTTCATTACAAAAATCACATTTTAATTGAAGGTTTCAAAGTCTGTCCTCTACCTGAGCTCGTGATCAGATTTGAAACGTGATGGGGAAAATGACTGGATGCAGTGGGCGGGGCTTAATGACGTCAGCAGCGCACAGGCAGGTAGTCTCGGGGTGTGTCCTGCAGGTCCTGCACGGTGGTAGCTCTCAGTCGACATTTAAGAAGTTGTTGGAGGGAGACAGTAAAAGAGAAGAGAAGCTGAGAGCGTCGAAAGTTCACAGACATGGATTCTACTCGTTTATTGCCGCTTCTGTTCATTTTATTCTGTGTTTCTGCCGTAAACAGTCAAGGTAAGGTCGTAAATTCCTCTGTGTTTAATGTGTGAGAGGTCGTTTAGATACCAAACCAAGGAGTCTCCCTCACAGAGATAAGGATTATAACAGTATTCAGAATCCAAGTTTAAAATATGTTGAGTTATAATGAATGTATCTACTGTTTTCAAAAGGTTAAGTCAAAATATGTATATTTAAAATATTATTATTTAACCTTGGGGAGTGGTAAACTATGCAGGCAAGGGGGCTTCTGGGAAATGTATACAAAAATGTTGTTTATTAAATTAATATGCATACACAGCAAGAGTTATTTATACATATTTACACTAATCACCTATTTTTTTCAATAATAAAGGGTATTTGAACACATTTAATGGGAGTGGGGTCACATTGCAACAAAATAAAGTACATTTTTGAACATATAGCAGCAATAACATGACATAAAAGCATAATAAAGTATGAATATTCGTAGTTCTGTATCAGTTTTAGCTATCCAACCACAAGAAGTGTAAGAAACTAATAATAGGGTGCTGTTTCCAGAGTCCTGGGGGACTTTGTAAAGAACCTGTTTGTCCAAATGTCGTCCCCAGCCACAGTAGGTTATCTAAAAAAATTAAAGAAACAGATGTAATGTAAATAATAGATTAAGAGGCTAGTATGACCAGAGTATATTTGTGCATGGTTGTGTTTGAAGAAGAGGGATCAAAATCAGTTAAACATCACAAAATCAAAGTTTAATGGTAGAGGATGGTGCCAAATTTAAAGATCTTCATTCTTTAAGAAGAAGAGTGTATGTATGTTAACTTTGATTCCTTTATGCTGACTCATGCAAAACAGTTATAAGAATATTTTTAATTTCAAAACAATACATTTATCCTGCACTTGCAAGTTTTAATATGTTGTCTGTTTTCTGTGTTCAGGTAAAGGACGCGGCTTCATCGGGCATAAGGACCCTGTAAACTCAGATCTAGTCGTGGTGGATCAGAAGACAGCTGACACCCTGAAGAGCAACCTCACCACCGTCTTCATCCCCATCATGTACATCATCGTCTTCATCATTGGGCTTCCTGCTAACGGCATGGCCATCTGGGTGTTCCTCTTCAGGACGAAGAAGAAGCACCCTTCGTCCATCTACATGGCCAACCTGGCTCTCGCCGATCTTCTGTTTGTGATTTGGACGCCGCTGAAAATCGCCTACCACTTCAACGGCAACAACTGGACGTACGGCGAGCCGCTGTGCAAAGTCCTGGTGAGCTTCTTCTACGGGAACATGTACTGCTCCATCCTCTTCATCACCTGCCTCAGCGTGCAGAGGTACTGGGTCGTGGCTCATCCACTGTCCCAGCAGAGGAAGAACAACAAGGTGGCTATCGGCGTCTGCGTCTCCATCTGGGCGTTCATCTGGCTCACCACGACGCCGCTGTACCTGTACGACCACACGGTGAAGCTCAAGGACCCCAACGTGACCACCTGCCATGATGTCAACGTCATAGATGACCCTTTGAACCCATTCCCCTCAGTCCAGCTTCCCTTTTACTACTTCATCTTCATGGGGATGGTGGTGTTCCTCGTCCCGTGTGTGGTCATCGTCATGGCGTATATTCTGTTACTGAAAGCTTTAGGGCACAACTTGGACGACAGCGTGGCAGGGAAGAACCGCCAGAAAGCCGTGGTTCTCATCGTGACTGTCCTGGTGACCTTCCTGGTGTGCTTCATCCCCAGTAACATCATGCTGGTGGTGCATTACTCTCTGCTCAAAGACGGGATCGTGAATAACGGATACGCCTTCTACATCTCCACTCTGTGCTTGGCGAGTCTCAACAGCTGCCTGGACCCGTTCATCTACTACTTTGTGTCCGAGGACTTCAGGGACCACGTGAAGAACACTCTGCTGTGCCGCAGCAGCAGGACTGTGGAGAGGATGAGGGTCTCCTTCAGCTCCATGAAATACTCCAGGAAGAGCAAGTCGTACGTGTCGAGCGGCGGGACCACGCAGAGCAGCAGCTGTTAGGCGGATAAAAGGAGAGCAGAGACTCAAATCATGCCTGTGCTTGTACTCTCCAGTGCTGGAGACACAGCAACACACAGACCTTTAGTGGTACTGGGACACAATGATGAGGTGTGTCATAAAGGACATGAGGACAATTAGGCACAACCAGGTAAAGTTTCTCAAAGCACTGAGAGTGTTTGTTTTGCATCTTTTAGGCTCAGATTTTATTTGAAGTGTTGAGAAAATTGCTGAAAGAATCTTTTAGAAGTCAGATGTTCTTGAAACCATCACTTTTCCCAGTGCCACTAGACTTCATTGACAAAAAGCCATTTAAGCTTGTCATAAAGGGACTGCATTACTTCTGCCTTCATCAGGAAATTCTCATGTAGATGTTCCTTTTTAAGAGGAATTGTGTGTACTATTTAAAATGTTAGCAGACATCCCAACAGAGGCAACAGTGGAGGAGGAATTTATTTATATGTACTTTAAATATGATATTTTTATCAATGGAGTCTGGCGCCTTTATCGGAAGTTATATCCAGGCTTGTTTATGGCAACAACCTGACTATCTGATTGAAAGTCAGCAGTAAACACGGTCACTTTTTAAACCATAACACCAGAGGTTTAAGTCTGAGGTTCTACTTCTCATTTAGACCCCAAATGCTCTTTGTTTTAAAAATACCAGCCTGCCCTTTAAACTCGAAGACGTTTGTCCCGAGATGAGAGCATTCGTATACGTTTCTAACTTTATCATGAACTGCTTTTTAACTGTGAAACTCAAATGCATGTTTTAACCTTTTATGCCTTGTAATGCAGAGGAAGCCTGTTAGAGACTGAACCCTCTTTTCTGCACATTGTTTCTATTTCTCTCTGTTTTTTGACTGACTTCCTCTCTGCACCGAAGACCATTCATCCGTTATAAAAGAACCAAATGACCCTGACGTGTCTGAAAGAGAGAGGTTTGATAAAGGTGCCGTGTTGCTTTAATCAAATCAGAAACATAAATATTCATCCTGTGTTTTTTTATATACCTGCAGCCGTTCTTATCATTTTAAACCACTTGTGCTGTTTGAAGATATGAGTTTTAATGTTACATATTTTGTTAATAAATGATAAAACATACACTGTGGTTTCTGTGATACTCTTTCAGGATTGCGCAACTTGTTGAATTCCTGCGTGGTGTGAGTCACAGTCCTGGTTTTCCTCACGCAATCGAGACTCTTTGTCATGGATCGTCCTCTCTGTCTCATGGAAATGTTTGGAATTTAAGGAATGTGTTGAGTGGATATTTAGTGTCTGACCAGTTTTTTTAAAACAGATTTTTAATGTGCACTTTGAGGCTAATGATGTGTTATCTGAGGGAGCAGACTAAGTAGGTCAAAGTAGAGGGGGGAGAAGAATTTGAGGGCGTGATGAGGCATGTATAGAGGAAGACCTGAACAGGTTTCTCCCTCTATAACTTCACTATCGAGGTTTCTTTCCCCGACATGTGAATGGCAGAACGATCACTCTTCTGATTTTCAGCGTGAAGCTCACACAGCTCGTGTGTTTGATGCACATGCAGCTAAATCTGCTGAATTCAGCACTTCAAGGATTATAAACCATCAACAGAAGGGGTATTGTGAACAAAGAGGGGACTCCTGCTCCTTTATCTCCAGATAAGAAGTGAACTGATAACCCCACCCTTAATGACCCCACCCAAACAGTGACCCCTCCCCCCCCCAGGTAAACACTCACACATTGTGAATGCTGCTTCCTGTGAGGACCGGTTCAGGCCGAGCGCTCTGCTTTCTTTAAAAAGGTAAATGATTGTTGTGGAGTGTCGTCTTACCTTTTGTCACCACTCTGAGTCAAATACCTGTTTCTCATGCTGGGGGCGGAGCCTCTCCTCAGCTGTGTTGCATATACACAGCTCCTTTAAAGGTTAGTGAAGAGACAGAGAGGGCCAGTCAAACAGGCATGTTCACAGATCACGTGTTTGATTGTGTCTGTGAGAAAAAAGGAACAAAGAGGTGACCTACATGTGTTTATTGACATATGTCTTTATTTCAAACAGGTAAATAAAGTAAATGTAGATAAAAAAAATATGAAGAGGACGTCTGAATACAAACACCAGCTGACGGCACATGTTCAGAGAGGAGCAGGATGAAGTATTCCTCACTATCTACTTGCAGCTTTTTATTGTGTTTACATTATATATATATTCTAATGTACCTCTGGATTCATTGTCTTTGCACCATAACAAATTCCTCACATGTGCAAAACCTACTCGGTGATAAACACAATCCTGATCCATGATCCAATAACACAAATATCAAGGCTTCTTTAATACTTAAGAAAAAATTCTGAACATTAGAAGTTAATGAATTAACCAGGTTTCATAATCTTCTTTTCTATTGTTTAGTTACCAATAAATTAAAATGTTAAAATCTGTAGAATTTATGTACTTACTGATATTTACATTTTTTAATTGGTTTAATATCTGACAGTGCCAAAAACAAAGAAAAAATGAAGATATGATATATTTTTTATTATTTATTACATGCAAAATTACCCAGAATTACATGTGATATTACAAATCACATTACAACAGGTCGACCAGTAATCTGACAACTAAAATAATTATCACAATGACAAAAACAAACAAAAAAAAAGAGCTCAATAAAGGCCTCAGCAACAGCAGCATCAGTGCTATAAATAAACATATATTTATGTATAAAAAGAAGTAAGTGCTGTTTTAATTATTATATATAATACTATATTTATAATAGTTAGTATCAGCTAATTTTTCCAAAAGAAAAATATTTTGTAGTGTATTTTTTAATAAATGTTGAACTCAGATTAATCCACCTGTGCTTTACATTTGAATATTAAACCGTCAGAATAATAGTCTTTATTATTATTTGAGGACAATTAACATCTAGAAACCTCCACAACATGTTTAAAGATGTGCTTTCAAGAAGAATATGAAATGTCTTGAGGATGTTAGTCCATAGACCTGCAACATATGGACAGAAGAGAAACAAAAGCATCCAGTCTTCCTCTAAACAGAGTCTACATGATGGTGATTGTTCAGTTTTAGAATGCTTAGTTGTTTTTGGTAGCAGTGATGCTGTAGAAAAACTTCAACTGAGTGACTCCAGTGCAGGATTGATGGTCCAGGGTTTAAAAGAAGAATCAAACTCACTTCTCCAAAACATACAGACATCAAGTGGACACGAGGTTAGGACTCTGCCCTGCAAAGTGTTATATAACTAATTCTAGTATCTTAGTTTTTGTTTATCCACTCTTTCTGATCATTTGGGATCAAATGACAAAAGTTGTGCATTCATCTGTTTCTTAAAGAGTTAGGTTTGTGTGGAATGAAACAGGGAGTGTCATATCCTGCTGCACATGACTCTTCTTGATTCTGCAGGCGTGAAAGGTCGATGATGTCAGTGCACACACATGCAGAGTAAACCAGAGAACTCAGGTCCTCTTCTACAAACTGCATCTGTCTCTGCCCTCTGCACAGCGTTGTTGTTGTTGAAGCCATGTAAGGCCGTGTTTGTCTCACAGGACTGGAAAGTCTTCTATTCGTTTGATTTATGATGATTTACATGTGCAGACATATTTACACAGGTGCAAAGTGTGGTGTGTTTAAAGATGTTTGGCTTGTACAAAGTTAAATATTTGCTCTGAGGAGCTCGTCGCGAAGTGTTAAGACTTTGAATATTGTAATTAAATGAATCTTATATAACACGTTAAGCAGTTTAATGAATTGTGTTTGGTTGGTGGACTTTGGGACGGCAAACAGATCAAGACAAACAGCCTCCTGTGTTTATGCTAACACAAGCTGACCTGCTGCTGACGTTGTAAACATGGAATGCTTTCAATCTCAGGGTGACAGTTTGACTTTAGAGTCCTCATTCTCCACTCTCTCTCTCTTCAATGTTTCCTCCTCCATTCACTTTCCTAAACGCAACAAGCCCAGAAATAAAATCAACATGAAGAGAATGCTAACAGTCCTACAACTTAAATAAGTTCAGAAATATTCCTCAAAATGTTCACTTGAATTTAAACCTTTTAAAACTTCCATAAGACTTGATTTTTATCAATTAAACTTTAAATTCTTTATTTTTTCACCTCTTTACCCAGAGGAAAATTTTACTGCTCAAGGCTTTCTCTTCTAAGTCTCCGGAGACAAAATTGAGATTCTCACTTAAGCCTCATTAAAGTTTCAAATTGTTCTCATTCGTTTCTCCTAAAATTCACTAGTTGAGACCATGACATGAGTCTTATTTGAGACTTCAATGAGAGATCTCATTAACGGCTAATTTTCTTCTCTTTTTTAAATATATTTTTGGCCTTTATTTGACAGGACAGCTGAAGAGATTCAGGAAATGCGGGGAGTAGTGAGCGGGGGAAGACTTGCAGGAAATGGTCGACCGGCTGGGAATCGAACCGGCGATCCCTGCAATGAGGACTGCAGTCTCTGTATGTGGGGCCCTTAGACCGCTAAGCCACCAGAGCCCCAACAGAATCCGCCCCTTTAATTGTAATAGTCTGGCTAAATCTGCGGCCCATATTTTAAATAAATCGTCTGTCATACCTGGTATGAAATCTCTATCTTTTGCAATTTCTCTCAAATACACTAAATCTTTGTGAAGTGAAATGTTTTAATGAGAATTGTAAGTTTGTGGACAATTACATTGAAATCTTAATTTTGCAGGGCACTATAAATGTTCATGAAAAGATGAGCTCAGGCTCTTTCTTTGCTCCATCTGAGCTCAACTTGAGACACAAAAACTGAGTCTGACAAAAACAAATGGATGAGGTTAGATTGAGACAATTGAGACAAGAGCTCCCTGATTTCTCCACCTGAGCTCAAAGGGAGTCACAACAGTTGAGAAATACCTGAGAACCATTTCAGATTTTGACGAGATCTCCTTTTGAACTGAAAGGGAGACTAAGCTGAGACTTTTTGAATCATTATTCTGGAGGCAAGAATGAGAAACAGGACACATAAGCTATAGTCTCATTTTGCTTTTAAACTGATCTCATTGTTGTCTCGGAGACATAAATGAAACACTTTTGAGATCTCCTCTCTGAATTTATTTTCTTCTGGGTATCTTCAATTTCTATACACATGTACCTGTTACATAAAAAAGAGGGTAAAAATGAACTTCTTCTGAGGTTATGTCATACATGCCCCACATGTTTGTGCAATACACACCTCAAAACCAGTGGTTTCTGTTGCACATATCTATGATGCAACATGTGTGCTTTACGGTTCTGGTTTATTGCAAAAATCCTGTTCCCGAAACACTTACAGATGCTCTCATTTAAAGGTGCACTGTGTAGTACATGGCAGCATTTAGCAGAACATACTTGGTAGATATGAAATATAATATTCATAAGCATGTTTAAATTAGTGTATGATCACCTGGAATATAGAAACTATTGTGTCTGGAGCCCTGAAGTCCAAAAAGTACAATCTAATCATGCACAAATAATGGATCTTTTGCGCACATGCTTTCACCTTGCAAACAAGTTAATATCTTGTGCACACAAGATAACTGTATTGTGTGCACAAGTCATTACTTGTGGGAACAGATTTGTTATCTTGCATGCATGATACTATTTTCTCTTGGGAAGTAGTTATCATCTTGTGCGCACAAGATCAAGAATCAAGAAACAAGACAGCTTTATTGCCAAGTGAGCTTGCACAAACAAGGAATTGACGTGGTGACTGGAACACCGGTACTTCACAACAAGACAGTAAGGAAGGACAATAAATTACAGAGGAGCTCCACACCAAGGTCGCCATGTGTGGCGCCATCTTGGATCATGATCAGATGATAACATTTGGACTCATGAAGAAGAGAGTGGTTGTTGTGCACTGATAGTTTCTGATGGTAAAAACTTGACAAATGGAGGATCATACTTATCATGCATCACAGCAGCTTCTTGTCCTTAAGGGCCACCGTCTCTTCACAGACAGGATGAGTGTTGTTGTTTTTTTAAATCAGTGGTTTGAACCTCAAAAGACACAATATGTAGAAATCAGACCATCTTAAAGTCAACTTCTGTTATATGCTAACAGTCAAAAGTTTGGAAACACCTTCTCATTCAAGGGTTTGTATTTATTTTAATTATTTGAAACATTGTAGATTAATAGATTGAACATATATGGAATTATTGAATGAAGAAAAAAGTGTTAAACAAAGCAGAATATGTTTTATATTTTAGATTCTGTAAAGTAGCCCCCTTTTTCCTTCATGACAGCTTTGCACACTCTTGGTATTCTCTCAGTCTGCTTCATGAAGTGGTCTCCTGGAATGGTTTCTAATGAACATGAGCCTTGTCAAGAGTTCATTTGTAGAACAACTTGCCTTCTTAATGTGTTTGAGACCATCAGTTGTGTTGTTCAGAGGTAGAGTTAGGACACAGTTTTGATGTCTTCAGTATTAATCTACAATGTTGAAAATAATTAAAATAAATAAAAACATTGCATGAGAAGGTGTGTCCAAACTTTTGACTGGTAGTGTATTTATAAGTGTATTAAGGGTGAGGTTGCATGCACACTAGAGATCCAGAGTTGTAGCCTGTTTGAGTCTTATCTAATTCATAAGGACGAGGCCTCATCGTAACAAAGACACACACACACACAGACTGAAGCGCCTGAGGCATGTGTGTGCAGGACGTGTTGCAACCGTGAACCAGAAACACGCTGAACCAGTTCTGACTGCCAGCATTGTTACTGAGCGTGTGACAACAAAGAGAGAGGAGGAACACCCACACGAGAGTGGAAGTAGATCACTATTACTGCACCATGACACACACACACACAGCTTCACCTGTTTGGTATCACATGATATCCTCCCAGACAAAGTCAAAGTGTGTATGGGTTTTTCCACAGGACTTAAATGTGTCAAAATGAAAGTTGTAGAAGCTTCTGTCTGTGTGTGATGTGTGGTTTATGTGGCTGCACTGCTCTGGTGGAGTGTTTGTAGAATTAGTGACCTCTTGTGGTGTGTTTGTTGAACTGCAGCTGGTATGACGTACAAGAAAACAAAACATTAAACAGAGGAGGAGAGATCAGCACTTCTTTAAAAAAAAGACTGTTATAGGTATGATTTTTAAAGCAGTTTAAGGAACAAAACAACAATTAATTTGTGTTTTAGTTGATTAAAAAAAAGGCTGAAATCATTAGAAGCATCTTTTTATTTACAATAGAATCTTCACTCCACAACTATGAAGAAGAAGCTGAGACAACATTGAAATATATCTTACTTTTACCCTCCTCCCTGAAGAGTTAAATTAAAAAATGCACCGTCTTTTTAAAAGCTTAATTAGGACTCATCCAGTCCGAGCATTTGTCCCTCAAAGACAAGATGGAGGTGGATTAGTATTGCGTCCACGCATCATACTGGGACGCTGCTAAAAGGCTGCTATTCATGCGTGTGTGTGAGAGGGTCAGTGCTGAGGAGGAAGAGAGGGAGAGTGTACGTGCTGTGTGTAATCACTCTGACAGATCGCACCATCAGATGTAGTTAGACATAGAGAGAAACAGCTTGTGCTTTTATTTTGAAGCTCAGATCATGTTAGACGAGTGATGTGAGAACAAACACAAGTACATGCACAGGAAAGAGACGTACAAGAGCATTTCTCAACGACTTACCAGGCAGTCATTTTACAGCAACTTTAAGAAGAAGAAGAGCGTCCATGTTTGTTAGAGATATATCAACATATGGCAGAGGATGCAGTGATATCAACATGGAGGAGAGCAAACTGTGGGAGAGAGGAGGGAATGCAGGAATGAGAGCAGGCACAAAAGAGGCAGTTTGAGTAATAGAGTCAGTGAGAGATTAACTCAAGCTCTTTAGTCTTTCCTCGCTTTCATCTCCGCTCCTCCTGTCGCAGCAGCAGCAGCAGAGTGGCTGGAGATTGTTGGCACGGTGTTGGTGCCCCCCAGCCAGTCCCAGTGAGAGAAGAAAGGGGCAAAGTTGGTGCCGGGGCGCTGGTGGTGTGTGTCGTGTTTCGGGGCGCCACCCCAGAGGCCAAAGGGCACCAGGTTATGCAGGGCCCAGGGGAAGTTGTACCCGCAGTGGTCCTCGGTGGAGACGTAGATGTTGAAGACCATGAAGCTCCAGGTGGTGAGGCAGTGGCACTGCAGCAGGATGGGGTCCACCGTGGTCCAGAATCCAACGCTGAAGAGCTCCCAGCCAGACAGGTACTGAGTGACGAGGCTGAAGGGTTGGTTGTACTGGTGGTGCACAGCGTGGAAGGTGCGGTACAGCCACGGTATTCGGTGGTGGAGCAGGTGCCACAGGTAATACTGGAAGTCGAAGACCACCATGCAGCCGATGATCCCCAGGAAGAAGCTCCAGAGAGTCGGGGCCTCGGAGGGCAGTGGCGTGGGCGGCCTCCACATCCACTGACCGACCGCAGAAGGGAAGATGTAGAAGATGTGGTTGTAGATGGTGACGCCAAAGGTGGTCCAGATGTTAGGCCAGGTGATGGGCCGATCAGGGTGGAGCCTGTAGCGGTTGATGCAAGGCCAGGTGGGCGCAAGGAAGTCCAGGATGGTGTAAAGACCGACTAGAATGAAGTAGGTGGAGACGGAGAGGACGACAGGGAAGAGAGGACTCCTCAGGAGGTCGTGGTGGTTCTTGTGAAGGTAGTCCCAGAGCGGCTGCAGGACCAAGGCCTGGGACTGGCCCCCGGTCACGTTATTCACATTCGTCATCCAGGATAAAGTTGTGAGTAACCTGCCTGCGCTCATCACTGATGCGGTTTTCCTCTTCCAGAAAGAGGGCCGATCCAGGAGGATTCTTCTCTAACAAGGAGACGATGAATGGAGGGATCCAATCAGCGTCCTCTCAGAGGTTAAGCAACAGCAAATTGTCCGGTGATGCTTTGCCAAATTAGACTGGCGGGCCGTCTAAGGCTCTTATGTATGTTCAAGCCCCACCTCCCCCCCCCAGCCCCCTCCCAATCCCCCCTGTGTTTTAAAAAGAAGGCGCTCTGTAAAGGCCCTTTTTCATGGGCACAAGGACCGCAGCCAGGGCTCAGGAGCCGGGCCACAACAGCTCTCATCTCCGACCCAGATCATGGAGAGAGAGCTTCCGACTGCTGCTGGATTTGACTTTTACCACACAGAAATGAGGGGAAGCAATGTTCAGAATCAGAATCAAGTCAGCTGTGTGAGTCATGTCGAATCAGACACAGAGTTTGACTCTCTGAGGGTGCAAAGACTGGAAAAACAAGCATCTTAAAGAGGTTATATGAAGATCTGAGCTTTATGTAGAGGCTTACAGATAAAAAATACACGTCAGATAAAGAAACATACACAAAAACAGATTATATGTTTTTGAAAAATAAACAGAAACATGCATTGTTTCCTGTTTTATCACACTCAGAATCATCACTCTGGTTTTTAAGGTATAATCTAACTAAATCAAGATCCACATTATCCCTTAGTGTGCCTCCATCCTGACCTCTAACCAAGCCCTGAACTTAAACCTAAATATAATCATTCTGCAGACTTTAATATTGTCTCCATAAGGCCGGTCCCTGTACAGTGACTGTGTCCTCACAAATACAAACACACACTGCACCACCATGAACTCCAGAGAGTCATTAATCATGGAAAGCTGTCAAATGAGACGTGAATTCAAAAAGCACTTCCTTTCTGATTCTGTTTGTTTAAAGAGAGCAAAAGACTTCACAGCGTGTCGTCTTCTTTGGATGTCACAGAGCGGAAACTTTTAAAAATAGATCATGTGATATCTGATGGATGACGGGCAGACATAATTTGACCCTGACTAACCTCTCAAACAAAGCCAGTTAATATTGACTTATGATATTTAACCACAAACACACAGAGACGCTGAGTCATGCCTTTCGTCTGGCATGATAGCAGAAATGACTCAGATGCATGTGTTATATAATAATGAACAACTTGAATATTACACAAAGAGTTAATACACAATGATGCAACCTCAACCTCAGCTCTACTAGCAAAATGTTCTGTTATTAACACCTCTAAAGCAGGGGTTCTCAAACTTTTTGGAGCCAGGAACCCCTTACAGGTGAGAAAATTGTCCAAGGACCCTCTCATAATTGTAATGATCATGTGTCATGATCAAAAGCTGCGGCTCTGAGAGTCGATGCTTTATAGTGAATCAGAAGAGCCGTCTCGCATCGAGAGAGAGCCGGCTCCCAGTTTCTTCCTTTTGCTGCTTAGCTCTCTCAGTGCTCAGCCCCAGCTCTGCTCACAGCAGAACTTTGTTTTGATTGGTCAGCATGGCGGCCATGCGGCCAATCACATGATGGAGGGGAGGCTGTGTATCGTGGCTTCATCTGTTCCTTCAGAGAGGGTTAGGGTTCTGCTCAAAGACCGGGCGAATACTCACTGAGAGGAGAAACCGGATCAGCCCATCCAAGCTGAGGACATTAATAATGTTTGCTCCAGTTTGGTTCTGGTTCTGTTCGCTTGAGCTGGTTCTGGTTCTGTTTTCTTGAGTTTGGTTCTGGTTCTGGTTCTGTTTGCTTGAGTTTGGTTCTGGTTTGGTTCTGGTTTGGTTCTGGTTTGGTTCTGGTTTGCTTCTGGTTCGGTTCTGGTTCCGTTCGGTTCTGGTTCTGGTTCTCATTCTGTTTGCTTGTGTTTGGTTCTGGTTCTGTTTGCTTGAGTTTGGTTCTGGTTTGGTTCTGGTTCGGTTCTGGTTCTGGTTCTGTTTGCTTGAGTTTGGTTCTGGTTCGGTTCTGGTTCGGTTCAGGTTCGGTTCAGGTTCGGTTCTGGTTCGGTTTGCTTGAGTTCGGTTCTGGTTCGGTTCTGGTTCGGTTCTGGTTCGGTTCTGGTTCGGTTCTGGTTCAGTTCTGGTTCGGTTCTGGTTCAGTTCTGGTTCGGTTTGCTTGAGTTAGGTTCTAGTTCGGTTCTGGCTCTGGTTCTGGTTCTGGTTCTGTTTGCTTGAGTTTGGTTCTGGTTCGGTTCTGGTTCTGGTTGCTTGAGTTTGGTTCTGATTCGGTTCTGATACGGTTCTGATACGGTTCTGATTCGGTTCTGATTCGGTTCTGGTGTGTTTGCTTGAGTTTGGTTCTGGTTCGGTTCTGGTTCTGGTTGCTTGAGTTTGGTTCTGATTCGGTTCTGATTCGGTTCTGATTCGGTTCTGATTCGGTTCTGATTCGGTTCTGATTCGGTTCTGGTGTGTTTGCTTGAGTTCGGTTCTGGTTTGGTTCTGGTTCGGTTCTGGTTCGGTTCTGGTTCTGTTTGCTTGAGTTCGGTTCTGGTTCGGTTCTGGTTCTGGTTCTGTTTGCTTGAGTTTAGTTCTGGTTCTAACCCTAACCCTGACATTAATCGTAACCCTAACCCTAATCCGAACCCTAACCCTAATCCTAATCCGAACCCTAACCCTAACCCTAACCCTAACCCCAACTCATACCCTAACCCTAATCCGAACCCCTAACCCTAACCCTAACCCTAATCATAACCCTAAACCTAATCCGAACCCTAACCCTAATCCCAACCCTAACCCTAATCCCAACCCTAACCCTAACCCTAATCCCAACCCTAACCCTAATCACAACCCTAACCCTAACCCTAACCCTAATCACAACCCTAACCCCTAACCCTAACCCTAACCCTAACCCTAATCATAACCCTAACCCTAACCCTAATCACAACCCTAACCCCTAACCCTAACCCTAACCCTAACCCTAACCCTAACCCTAATCATAACCCTAACCCTAACCCTAATCACAACCCTAACCCTAATCACAACCCTAACCCTAACCCTAATCACAACCCTTACCCTAACCCTAACCCTAACCCTAACCCTAATCCTAACCCTAACCCTAACCCTAACCCTACCCTAATCCAAACCCTAACCCTAACCCTTATCCGAACCCTAACCCTAACCCTAACCCTAACCCTAATCCGAACCCTAACCCTAACCCTGACCCTAACCCTAACCCTTATCCGAACCCTAACCCTAACCCTAACCCTAACCCTAATCCCAACCCTAACCCTAATTCGAACCCTAACCCTAACCCTAACCCTAACCCTAATCATAACCCTAACCCTAACCCTAATCATAACCCTAACCCTAATCCGAACCCTAACCCTAACCCTAATCCGAACCCTAACCCTAATCCAAACCCTAACCCTAACCCTAACCCTAACCCTAATCCGAACCCTAACCATAATCCGAACCCGAACCCTAACCCTAACCCGAACCCGAACCCTAAACCTTACCCATCCCGAACCCTAACCCTAACCCTAACCCTAACCCTAACCCTAATCCGAACCATAACCCTAATCCGAACCCTAACCCTAACCCTAACCCTAATCCAAACCCTAACCCTAACCCTAACCCTAACCCTAATCCGAACCCTAACCCTAACCCTAACCCTAACCCTAATCCGAACCCGAACCCTAACCCTAACCCTAACCCTAATCCTAACCCTAACCCTAACCCTAACCCTAATCCTAACCCTAACCCTAACCCTAACCCTAACCCTAATCCTAACCCTAACCCTAATCCTAACCCTAACCCTAACCCTAACCCTAACCCTAATCCTAACCCTAACCCTAACCCTAACCCTAATCCTAACCCTAACCCTAACCCTAACCCTAACCCTAATCCTAACCCTAACCCTAATCCTAACCCTAATCCTAACCCTAATCCTAACCCTAACCCTAACCCTAACCCTAACCCTAGGGTCTGGGTTAGGGTTGGGATTAGGGTTAGGGTCAGTCTGAGACCTGAGAGTTTCAACAGTCTCAACATTTTCTGCTGCTCCATGTTTTTGCTGTCTGATCATGTTACCACCGATCAGCCAGTAGAGGGCAGTAAAATCTAATAATCTCAAGTGAAGCTCCAGAGATGATGTTCAGGAATAGAGCAGGGAAAGAAGAGAAATCCAGCTGGATGTAAGACTACAGGATGTGTTGTCATTTATTTACGCTTGCATGTTTGTTATTTACCTGTCTTTATTAGGCTGTGTTTCTTTCTTTCTTTCTTTCTTTCTTTCTTTCTTTCTTTCTTTCTTTCTTTCTTTCTTTCTTTCTTTCTTTCTTTCAGTGGATTGTTCTTAGGTAAGCAAGTCAAACAGATGGTAAATAATTTAATCTTTTATATTTGAATTAATTATTTCACTTTTATTTTTAATTATCAATTTTGCATTATTTATATTATCATTGTTTTTTTATTATTATTTTTTTTTTATTAATTTAATTTAATTTTACCTTATTTTATTTATTATTAATTTGATTATATTTGTATTATTATGTTTTTATTTTCTATTTTACTTAATTTAAATTTATGTTTTCATTAATTTTAATTAATTATTTTTTAAATTTAAACCTCTATAACAATGATTTATTGATCTACTGTTTAATCACTTTATTCTGTTTGTTTGTGTTTATTCTATTTTAACCTTTGCTTTGTATTTTCTTTTTTGCATTGACAGAATTTCTACACTCCTTTCTGTCTATTGAAGGTTTATTCTGTCATCCTAATCCTGCCATGAATCCATATTGTTTGTCAGAGCACTTAAAAAACGTTTTGTTTGTAAAGGTGCAACAGAAATAAAAGTTAATCATAGCCAAGAGATAGAGTTAATCATATTTAAGAAAAGAAAATGCACATAAGTTGACATGCACTGCTCAGTCCATCATGTAAATGTCACATATAGCCCTAAAGGAACTCTGTCTGTCTGTCTGGACTCTGGAGACTCTTTTCTTTGTCCACCAGCTCATATTGGGGCTTTGTTCTCAAACTGGAAAACACGGAATTAAAAAATTGGCTTGGGGTCAAATCTCCAGACATCTCCCACCAGATCTTAAAGAACCGGCCTGTTCAAGATAAGGCTGTCGTCACAAAGAGAAACACAATAAGAGGAGGTCACTTCAGGGCCACAACAACAATAACAACAACAGTACGAGTTGAAACAGACAATTAAAAACAACAAAGTTAGGTTCTGTGTTCATGTCTTCCAAGAAAAGTGCTTCACCACATCTCAAACATGAACCCCGAGGTGTTAGAGGAGACGATGACAGGGTGTCAGACCGCTCTACTCACTACAACAGAAACATATCTGGTGTATACTGCGTGTGACCCTTCAGTAAACCTTTGAAAACCTGAACTTAACTACCAAGGAAGCAGAAGGAGGGCGATGGTCTCCATTCAGAGAATAAAGGCTAATGCTTTCAGCACTCCTCTTTTCAGAAGGTGGTTATTGAATTCAGTCACTTTAGTGCACATAGTGAGAAAACCTCCAGGAGCTTTTTACTCTGATGTTGACTGAGTGAGATTCACAGCTATGATAACACCTCAGACCTCAGACCTCGGCTCTGTCAGTAATGAAAAGAGACGCCTAACATTAACTTTCACTGCAAACCCTTTCAAATGGTCCTTAATGCAACTGATGCAGATAGACGAGTACTGATTGATGTGTTTGGTGCATTAAACAATTCATCAATAATTGAAGTATGAATAAAACAGCTGTAAATATTTGCACTCCTACATTTCATTCATCATAATCTGCCTAAGTTTGCCAATAAGTCACTAATTATTCATTAGTTTTTATTATTTTGTATCATTTTATACTACTTTGGGTGTACATTATTATTATTATTATTATTATTAATATTATTATTATTATTAGTAGTAGTAGTAGTAGTAGTAGTAGTAATAGTAGTAGTAGTAGTAGTAATAATTATAATAATAATAATAAAAAAAAATTAATAATAATAATAATAATAATAATAATAATATAGTAATTATTATTATTATTATCTATTTATTTTTATTATTATTATTATTAGTAGTAGTAGTAGTAATAATAATAATAATTATTATTATTATTGTTATTATTATTATTATTATTATTATTAGTTGTTGTAGTAATAGCAGTAGTACTGGTGATTATTATCATTAATAATAATTATTATTGGTATCATTACATTTAAAATTCATATCAATTATAATATAACTATTCTTTAATAACTTTTTGTAATAATAATGTTTGGTACTGCTATTAATATTAATAATAAAAAGATGTAAACCATTATTAATCATAATAACAATATGAATAATAACAATAATATCCATTATAAGAACAATAACAATAATAATAGCTATTACTTTTTTAAATTATTATAATAATGATATTAATAATATCAATTATTATTATTATTATTATTATTATTATTATTATTATTATTATTATTATTATTATTATTAAATCAGTAACTAGACTCCTTTCCAGGCTTTTTCTCTTTCCTGCTCTGCCTTTATCTACACACAACAAGTTTGGTCCCATGTTAAGCCTGTGTGACTTCATGTGATAACACCTCTGGAGTTATAAAAGGAGGAGAAAGAGCTTCATGTCAGGGCTCATCAACAGGTGCAGAGGTTCAGCCTCTGGAGCACCCTCCACTCAGTGAGTGCTGCACAGAGGACTGAGAGGAGTGACGACCCCAGAGGTCCAGAGTGTGACATGAGAAGGTTTGTTCTTACATGAGCGTGAGACGGGAAGAAAAATGTATTCACAGAGACAGTTTGTTACATTATTATCTTCAGAATGAGATCAGGGTTTATTTCTGAGAAGATTTTTTTAGGTGATTTGTGCTGAAGTAGAAGTCACACACTGCGTAAGGAAAGCTAGCTAGCTGGTTACTGAGTCTTCTTCTGCTGCTTGTTTTATGGTGACTTATTTCTTAGTTATTTCAATGGCGACCTAAATTCTGACTACCTGACTAATGTAAATGTATAAAGGTAATGCTGCATGACAAGTCAAAGGTTCATGGTACTCACCACTTCTCCAAACCACAAACATGAGTTCATGTTGTGAGAGAAAGAGTCGATGGATCCCTGAAGACGATGTTCCTCGATTGAAAATTTCATGGCACCCAATTCAGATAATTCTGTCTGGACTTAAGAGCTGCTGGCGAGGGGAGTCATAGATTCATGACGGAGATTTAAACACCACTTCAAAGTCAGAACTCAATATGGATTCATGTTCAATCTGTAAAATGAAACACAGATACAAGATAAGATAAAGCCGGGAAATTAAAGTGACACGTCATCTGAGAACGAGAACAGATGTATAGTAAAGATAACTCTTCAAACTGGGTTACTTCAACCATCAGAAGTATCCAAGACTTTCAACCGTAGTGGGGATAAATACATTCAACATGAAGCAATAAAAGAGACAGCACAATCTGACTCAACATATTGTTGACTCTGTTGTTCTGGAATCATCCCTCACTATTTCCATGTTGTTGTAACGTCAGCCTGCGTTAAGGTTACATGGTCCATTTCACGCACTGCTTCCTCTCAGCAAGCCGTGAAGCAAACTGTTTCATCAGCTTAACAAATGGAAACTGATTTTTTTCTGCGACAGTGGCAGCAAGTGGAAGAAAAGTTGTGAGCGCACCTGTCAACTGACATCCCTCAGGTGTTGTCTTCAGGAGCCGAGGGTCTGGACGAAGTGTTACTCTTACGCTGTCACTTATGACACGCTGACGCAGGAGGGACGGTCGTGTTAGAGAGCGAACGTCAGACGAAGAATGACTCAGGGTGTGAGCTGCTAGAACTAAAACCTGCAGAGAGGAGATTACAAGGATAAAGCTGGGAGAATCATGGGGAGGAGAGTGAGTTAGATTGAGTTTAAATATTGGACTAAGGCCTCTAGGTCCAGAAAGGTTGGTCCAGAATGTTTGTAAGTCTCTGATAAAAGGATCCTACTTTTTAATAGGGGTAGGACTAAGTTACAATATGACAATCATCATCTTTTAGGAGTATGTTGCATTCTTCAACTCATCAGATATTACCCTGGAGTATCAGAATTATCATAGCAAGCTGCATCCAAGTCACACAACACACAAGCTATCCAACGTGGCCTTATTTCCCCCAATTAAGATGACCCGATTATTGCTTTTAATGTGAAGGATCTTTCAGTGATGGAAGTTTAATTTGTGTTGAGCTGCTTAATATAAAGAGGGATGTTCAGTAACCTGTACAGGTGTACAATTGGGCATTACATCATCACTTAGTAATGTTACATTCAGGTCAATGTGCCGCCTGTTGCTGCTCGTTGTGCTTGAGTTGCTGTATTTTCCTTTCAGCATATTTTTGAGTAACTTTGAGGTTATTCTGCAGAACTCTCTGCACAGTGTTCATCATTATTTCGTGTTTCTGCAATAATAATGAAAATACATTTACACAAAGCGATCATATTAGTCCACTGCTATGTTGATGCGAGTATTGAAACCTTGAAAAATATCTCCCTACGCTCTCTCCATTGGCTTCCAGTCCATCACAGGATTGATTTTAAAATGTACAAGGCCCTTAATGGATTGGCACCATCTTACTCCATGTTTTTACTTCAGCTCGATCACTGAGATCAACCATAGACTGTTTAATTAATGGACGTAGTATCCATGAGGTCACCCATCTGGTTCTGAAGCCGTGTTTTGAAGTCAATCGTCAGCAGCAGCCATATTGGAAATGCTGAAGTTGCCATAACTGCTGTCAAGCTAGTGTGAGGTAAAAAGGCAGGTTTTGAGCCTCCTAGCCAACAGCTACAGGGTTCCCACCTGTCAATCAAGTCAGCTGTGCCTCTCATAATGGAAAACTTGTAATCTTAATATTTTCAAAATTGCTGAGTTATGAAAAAATTCACCCCCCGTACAGTGTGTGCCGATCGAGAAATGAGCTATCCAGACTACACTCGTTTTTTGTACCAGGCTGTAAACATGTTTATTTCTGCTGTAAAGATCGGCTTCTTTGAATGGGTGCCAGCCTCAAGTGGACACTCAAGGAACTGCAGTTTTTAAACACTTCTGCATTGGCTTCAATTGTCGCAGCTTGAGGTCAATCAACCAGTTGCTTCTGGATGTGCCTAAAACTCAAGTTGATTGAGCCTTTGCAGTAGCTGCCCCCGATCTCTGGAATAGATGACCACTTCAGATACAATCAGCCTCCACTACTGAATGTTTTAAATGATTCCTGAAGACCTATTTCTTCTCTTTGTCCGTCTCCTCTAAGTGAGAACATCAACATCCCGACAGATTTCACTTGATTTTACTATTTTAAATAAATATTTTGAGTTGTTTTTTGGTTCTTTTTACCTTGTAATGCACTTTGGCCAACATTGGTTGCTTTAAATGTGCTATACAAATAAAGTTGACTTGACATTTAGAAGAGATACAAATTGTGTGATTAATTTGTGATTAATTGTGAATTATTGTGATTAAAAAATGACATTTGACAGCTCAAATAAGAAACATAATATCCTCAAATTATTTACAGCTCTCTGTAGCTCACAGTGCATTTTTGTAACCCAGACTTTATGACTGTTTTTATAGTTAATGTGTCATTTTTGTAGATAAAAGTAGAATATTCCTCACTGAAATGTAGCGCAGAAGATGAAAAATAAAGCAGAACTTTAATTTGTAATGAATATATAAAACCTTAAATGTTTACATAGGAAACAGTTTATTATTTTTTCTGTGTGTATCAGGAAAATATGACACTGACTGTTGCACGTCAGCTCGAGTGGAGAAAAGAAAAGGAAACAAAAATGGAAACTTGTAGTGTCCCCCGAGCCAAACATGCTACATCTATTTCAGTTCTCAATCCCCCTGTGCAGGGTCTCATTAACAAGAGAGACATGTCTGCTGTAAGTTTCCAAAGATGAGGACACGTCAGGGCCTCAGAAACACAGGGCGACTGTCATACTTTATCATGTCAGCAGTATCAACGACATGTAAAGTAACACATGATTCATGCAGGTAAAGATCGTTAAAGTTAAAAGAGGTTTGAATCATTCATGTGTTCAAAAACAGACATCCATTACTATAATGTGAGAATAAAAAGCTGTATGCATGCTTAAAAATATTGATTATGAACATCTCCACGACAGGCCCTCCATTGATCAAGCATTGCAGCATGCTGGAGTCACTTCAGGGATGTAAGTGATGGAGACTCATGTGTGAAGGCCCATGGGTGCTGCGGGGTTACACTGGTACATGTTTTTCACTTAATGGCCTTGATTAACACCTGGAAAGAAAGTCAGTTACCATGGGCGTCTCACCTGTGGAATTAATTATCCCTGCAAAGATAGAGGATGGCACACCTCGCTTCCTCTCACTTCCTAATAAACAAGCTGTGCCACCGCGTCTCGCCACATTTAAACAGGACTCTAACCAGGTAAGAGCACCACTCCTACAAACGCACTCTGACGCTCATCATATGAAACCTCTGAACACTGAAACTTGTTCTTCTACAGAAAGCCGCAGAGTTCTCCTCGTTCCAGCAGAATGCCGAGCCAGCTCGAGGGTGCGATGGATGCACTGATATCAGTTTTCTACAACTACTCCGGGAACGATGGAGACAAATACAAACTCAACAAGGGCGAGCTGAAGGACCTGTTGACCAGTGAGCTCACTGACTTCCTCACGGTAAAGTTATTTTGTCTTTCTATCATTCTATTGTTGCTTAGTTTTACGTTTCCTGGGAAGAGGTGGGGGATAGACACTGTAAATTGGGAAAAAAGGAGGAGGATGTTGTGAGAAGGGATGCACTGTTTCCACTTTGGTACCATGATGCTCTTGCAGAGTGTTGGAACTGAAGATGTCACCTCACGTTGCTGACATGTTTGGCAGAATAAAACAGAGAGATTGTCCAAGAAAGGAGCATTTTTCACTGAAACATAGAGATAACTTATCAGGCTTTAACCCTGAATTCTTACAAAACACATACTCTCTCTTTATTTTGATTGAATTGTTACTTAATGTTACAGTTAACGTACATATCCGTGCATGATTTATTCATCACATCAAGGCTTGATCGCTGTAACTCTGTATTCTGGTTTGGATCAGTCGCCTCTGCAGCGTCTCCAGCTTGTGCACGATGCTGCTGCACGTCAACATTTCCATTGAATGTTTTTGAGGCTTTAAATGGATTGGCATCTTCCTATCTTGCTGATCTCTTGCACTCATCATGCACCAGTTATAAACCACTTAGGTCAACTCACCAGCTGCTTTAAGATATCCCAAAGTTCAAGGTTTAAAAACTGAGGGGATCAAGCCTTTGTGGTGACTGCTCCTGAGCTGTGGAACAGTCTGCATGTCCACATCTCCTCTCGATGGCTCTTCTTATCTACTCTATATCTTGCAAGTCTTTTATTATAACATTTTGAGTTTTATTCTCATATTTCATCCCTTGTTTTTTTCAGTATGCATGCTCTTTGTCTTTTTATCGGGGTTGCATGTCATCTGTCTTGTCTCCCTGGTTGTGCAGCACTTTAAATGTGCTTTATAAATACATGTCCCTTTGCTAGATTCAGTACAAAGTGGTATTGTGCAAACTTGCACTCAGGTTTTCATGATTATTCAGTCACAGTCAGGGTGTCTTCAGGTTGATTAACCCAAAAATAACAGCTTCTTTTAAAAACAGGAAGCTGTTTTGTACACTAGCTTCCTGAAACCTGGGATTACAAAGTGCATTTTAAACAATACAACAACAAAACAGCACAAGAAAAAGGAAACAAACCAACAATAAATATCATAGATAACACTGGTGTCTGCAAAAGTAGGATTATAAAGAGAACCAGGGAACACAAATGAGTGTTACTGACTTATAAAAGTCAAGATATCAGTTAAAATACGGCAGATATAATAGATTATTGTTGGTGCAACTGTACTTTTGCATTTCTCTGTATGTCCCACTTTATCTTTCCTGACAGTAAACATGTAAATTTGATGATTAAGGCTCGTTTGTCCTTGTCTAAAAGGTGAATTAGTCAAAATGATTTCATAAAGATCACCACGACCTTGTTTGAGGAAATCGTCTCCTCATCGATGCTCTCCAGCTGTTAAAGTGTAACTGCTGTTGGCCCTTTCATCACAGCTCTGCAGAAAATAAAGGATGAGGGGGAGGAGATGGATAAGGTCATTTTAGATAAGCCGGAGACCCTGAGTCTTCATGATAGCGGCGCGGACGAGTCTGCGGTTCCGAATGATTGAGACCAACACGTCAAGAGAAACCATCAGAGGCCACAGGGTCAAATCTCTGTTGCTTTTAGATGTATTCTTTTTATCATCTTCTTGTCCTTCCTCATACGGATGGGAGGCCTCAGGTGCTCACGCATCATCATCAGTGGCCCGTATCCCCTCCAAATATAGACACTCCTGTGATGTCATCAAGTCCCCTTGGGCCAGAGTCACCTCTGAGAATAGATGCAGCCCAAGTGAGGAAACATTCACCTTCAGTTTCCTCCGACAGGAGACTTAGACAGTTGCAAGAGTCGGCTCTGGAGATTCTGATTTATGTGCTGAATTATTTCAGTTTACAAATGATCGATTAGAGATGCAGTCAGTTCTTGATGGTTTGTGTATTATACAGTTAAATCTAGAACATATTCTTGGAGGGCAGCCAGAGGGGAATGGGATTAAATTGTCTTCCATTGCGTTCAGAAATGTGAAGGTTTAATGCAGATGTGAAGCTTTTTCTTGATCCTCTGTTCTCACTATCAGCACGTAAGTTGAGCTCAGTTTACGGTGTCGTTGATAGCTGTGAGGTACAATCAGACACACGCCATGGACCAAATTTGCCTCGACTCACACCCACTCCCTCCGCCTGCCACTTGTTGTCTTAAATGAAGGAGTCTTTTAAATCAAACAATGGAGAAAAGCCCCTTGTTATGCATCTGGCATGTTTTGTGCATTGAAGCAGCCACATGACTCTTCTTGCTGTCTCTGCAGACCGCTTTAAACCCGGCTCCACTCCTCCTGCTGTGTCTGATTGTCTCAGTGTCATATGTATCTCGCTCTGTAATGTACCCTGATGGCCAAATTCCACAAGATCCGTGTCCGGTCCATCTCCGATCCGTCACGGCATCAGATCTGATAGGTTTCTATTCTAGTCAATGTGTTAACTTCCACTGGATCCGCTCCGTTGCATTCCGGCTGCGTCTCTGATCCAGCAGGTCGGAGTCCTCCGGATCAGATACACAAGACTTCTATTGTTGGCGGATGCCGGAGCACGACGCATCAATCTCAACAGAGCAGATGGAGTGGGACAGGAAGTCAGGTTTCACCAAAAGAAAATGAAAACATCCGGTTAATTTTCAGAATAAAACACTCTGTGTTATCACCAGATCGTATTTCACTTAACTACAACAACAAACTAAAGTCATGATGAGCGGAGCCAGGCCTGGAGTCAACAGGTCAGAGGTTTTCAGAGGACCAGAAAGGTTGTCCTGCTGATGGACCTTACATGAATCTGGTGGAAGTCCTGTGTGAGTCTTTGCTGCTGCTCTCCCTGCCTTAGCTTTTCATGTATGCAGATGACGGAGAGGGGAGGTCTGCTCTCCCGGCCTCAGGCTTTGGCATTCCACGTATGCCACCAAATATAACTCATTGCATGTAAATAATAACTCTCTTTGGTGGGAGTGGTCCTGACTTCACTACTATTTTAGACATGGTATGGTATACTGTTTCTAAATGTAGACATGTAATACTTTATACTGTTAATAGAAACATAGATGATGGATTTTAATGGATAGCAATGGAGTCAAACAAACATCAGCTTACATTTAATTATACACAATTTTATCTAAAGGATGGAAATGAGCTGTCATCTTTTTCCTGCCAGCCTGCAGATTCTCTTAAAACTGCATCACATTGGTTACATGTAATATGCAGAACCTCAGTGCTTTTTGCAGACACAACATGTGCTTTAAGTCAAAATAAGTGTGCTTAAAAGATAATATTTAGTTTATGCATACCAGCCTAAAGATGACAAGGTTGGTTGGCTGATAAGTCCTGCAGGATATTCAGCTGCTCAAGTAGATATCCTCCTCACACAGTGTGTCCCGTCTCAGGTTTACCCGCAGAGTGGATTAGTGTTTTACTTTGACCTTTGCCAAATCGAAGGCTTTAATGAACACCGCAACATAAAGATCACTGCTTCCTCCGAGCTTTGAGGGGCTTTTGAAAAAGGAAAGCCGTGTCGTGTTTTTCGATCCTGGAGGAAATGAGCGGAGCACTTAATGTGGTGTGTGATCAGCTGCAGCTCATGCCTCATTTAGCTCAAACATCACTCTGCTCTCCTCTGGACGCCCGGTGGCAGCTCTCGCCTTGAGTCAATATGAAGCGCCAATATCAATCAAACGACTGCAGGAATGTTGCTCATCATACACAGACAGATGGAGCTACTTCTAACCGCTCAAAAGGGGACCAGAAGAGTCCGTAATGTAGACCTTTAAGCCCAAATGAATCAGGATTTAATCATCTTTCTTTTTTGTTTCTGTCTCAGTCTCAGAAGGATCCGATGCTGGTGGAGAAAATCATGAACGACCTGGACTCGAACAAAGACAACGAGGTGGATTTCAACGAGTTTGTGGTGCTGGTGGCCGCCCTCACTGTCGCCTGCAACGACTTCTTCCAAGAGCAGAAGAAGAAAACCAAGTAGATGTCTGTTAAATATGCTGTAAACCACCTGTAAATCAAAACATGTCAAACACACTTTAAAACGCACTCTTTGTCCTTCCTGTTTGTTTTTTGTATTAGCGTCTGTCTTTGTATAGAGTCTGTAGCTGCAGTGAACTACTGACACATATATTAAATATGGAATCTGAAAAATGGACTGGGTCTCGTTACTTCTTGGAAAAATGTGTCGCTGGCAAGAAAAATAAAGTTCAATACATGAGTTTAAAAACTGTGAGGCTGGGATATAAATATATGATTTGCTCTCAAAGCAGAAAAAAGAAGGTCTTGTACTTATTTTCAGCTCAGAGCCGTTAATTAATGACTCAGTTATCTCACCGTCAACCTGACTGGAATTTATATTTTGAGTAATAACATCAGCCTGATATAAAAATAACTCCAATCAGGGAGTGTGTGTTTATTTTGGATGATTCATTTGATGACTTTGACCTTTAAGAGAAAGACTGTTAGATGATAAATGTGCTACAACTACTATTATCCATCTCCCCACTATCATCTCTTTCTCTCTTCATCTCCCTCTATCCCTCTCTCCAACACGGTCTCAGCAGATGAGTGTCTAACATGAGTCTGGTCCTGCTGGAGGTTTCTGCCTGTTAAAGGCATTTAAGTTCTGTCATCTCTAGAATACTATGCTTACAACATGCAGGTCTGCTCATCGTACCTAAAGTCTCTAAAAAAAATAGTATGGGAGGTCGAGGCTTCGGTTATCAGGCCCCTCTCCTTTGGAATGATCTACCAGTCAGGGTCCAGGAGGCAGACACCCTCTCTACTTTTAAGAGTAGGCTTCAAACTTTTCTTTTTGATGAAGCTTATAGTTAGAGCTGGATCAGGCTTGGACCAGCTCTTAGTTATGCTGCTATAGGCTTAGACTGACACACTGGTATCATGTCTGTCCCTCTCTCTGCCTGTCTCTCACTTTAACTCTTCCTATCCCATTAAAGTTACTAACCATAGACCTTTCTGGAGTCCCTGAGCTCCGTTGTCTCGTAGGTTCCTCTGGATCTCTGCTGCTGTGGACGTGCCAGACTCCAGCTGCTACAACTACTACTATCCATCTCTCCACTATCATCTCTCTCTCTCTTCATCTCCCTCTATCCCTCTCTCCAACAAGGTCTCAGCAGATGTGTGTCTAACATGAGTCTGGTCCTGCTGGAGGTTTCTGCCTGTTAAAGGCATTTAAGTTCTGTCATCTCTAGAACACTATGCTTACAACATGAAGGCCTGCTCATCGTACCTAAAGTCTCTAAAAGTAGTATGGGAGGTAGAACCTTCAGTCATCAGGCCCCTCTCCTTTGGAATGATCTACCAGTCAGGGTCCGGGAGGCAGACACCCTCTCTACTTTTAAGAGTAGGCTTCAAACTTTTCTTTTTGATAAAGCTTATAGTTAGAGCTGGATCAGGCTTGGACCAGCTCTTAGTTATGCTGCTTTAGGCTTAGACTGACACACTGGGATCCTGTCACGTACTTGTCCCATTAAAGTTACTAACCATAGACCTTTCTGGAGACCCTGAGCTCCCTTGTCTCGTAGGTTCTTCTGGATCTCTGCTGCTGTGGACGTGCCAGATTCCAGCTGCAACAACTACTACTATCTGTCTCACCACTATCATCTCTCTCTCTCTTCATCTCCCTCTATCCCTCTCCCCAACACGGTCTCAGCAGATGTGTGTCTAACATGAGTCTGGTTCTCCTCAAGGTTTCTGCCTGTTAAAGGAAGTTTAAGTTCTGTCATCTCTAGAATACTATGCTTACAACATGCAGGCCTGCTCATCGCACCTAAAGTCTGTAAAAGTAGTATGGGAGGTAGAGCCTTCAGCTATCAGGCCCCTCTCCTTTGGAATGATCTATCAGTCAGGGTCCGGGAGGCAGACACCCTCTCTACTTTTAAGAGTAGGCTTCAAATGTTCCTTTTTGATAAAGCTTATAGTTAGAGCTGGATCAGGCTTGGACCAGCTCTTAGGTATGCTGCTTTAGGCTTAGACTGACACACTGGGATCCTATAACGTACTTTAACTCTACTTGTCCCATTAACGTTACTAACCATAGACCTTTCTGGAGTCCCTGAGCTCCCTTGTCTCCTAGGTTCCTCTGGATCTCTGCCGTAGACTTCCTGCTGCTACAACTACTACTATCCGTCTCCCCACTATCATCTCTCTCTCTCTTCATCTCCCTCTATCCCTCTCTCCAACACGGTCTCAGCAGATGTGTGTCTAACATGAGTCTGGTCCTGCTGGAGGTTTCTGCCTGTTAAAGGAAGTTTGTCCTTGCTGCTGTAACTTGCTAAATGCTGCAAAGTGCTCTGCTCATGGTGGATTAAGATGAGATCAGACTGAGTCCTGTCTGTAAGATGGGACTGGATCTTATCCGGTCTTGATGTTGGCTCTTTGTTAATAATAGAACATAGAGAACGGTCTAGAACTGATTGATAGGGTAGTATAATACATAAAGAAATGCATTTAAAAGGCAATAAAAACAGAAAGTGAGATTTGAAAAAGTGGAAGAGATGACTAGACTAGACTTAGTCTTTTCTGTACATTGTAATATGTTTTAAAAGTGTCTCATATTTTACAGAGTAGGATAATTCAAGTGATTTATGTTCCACCTTTGTAGTGGTTAAAGATTACAGTGTAATTTTGAAGCTGAATAAATGTTCTTCTGTGTGAAGTGCGTCTGAAATGTCACGTTGTTGGAGTATAAACTGGAGATTCTCTTCAGTGTTGGGTTGAAGTGCAGCTTCAGTGTCCTCTGATGTTGTGCACCATCATGCATGTTTGAGCGTGTCTGCGTTAAAATAAGTGCTCTCGCTTAGCATCCACTTACTGGACATCTGAAGGGGGCGAGGAGGGCTGTGCTGTTGGGAAATGACTGCGTGCTCCATGTCTCGATGACGCATGGCGATCCCAACACGCAGAGACCACCTGGGTCCAGCAGCATCAGCCAATCACACCCACACGGACACGACGTCCCCTCAGGCAGAGATGCTGATACTCTCACCTTGGGGAGGACAAAAGTGAAGACACGCTGCATTTTCCAAGGATTTCCTCTGCGCGTCCCACTTCCCAAAATACCCGACAGACTCTCCATTTTGACATTCTCAGCCGTGACGTGGAGGAAAATTACTGAAGCACGGTACGATGGCGGCGAGTGATGCTTTTAAACACGCAGATGGTGCTTGCACAAACCCTCGCGGTTACAATGCAATTTGTGCCTGATTGGCTGTAATCGAGCCGGATAATCACCCTGTCTCCCTCGGGACGATTCCAAGCTGTAATTATGTGTTTGTTCAGTTTCCAAAAGGTTGCAATCAATCATAAGAATCATCTGATCATTATAGAGTGTGGATATTTACTCCACACACACATGTATATGCAATCATAATCATGTCCTCATTTCCGGTGACTCAACTTCCTGTGGAGACTTTTCCTGCACATGATTAAGTTTGGAGTCTCCTGTGCTGATACAAGTCAGGTAAGCTTTTGGAGACACTTGCAATTAAGAGATACTTAGAACAAAACTGAGAGGGAAGTGTTGTGATGTGTAAGTAGCAGCGAAGAGAAGGAACTGTGTTCGATCTGCAAGAAAATGTTGAATCACTTTAAAAGTTGTATCAGAAAGAAAAGAAAAGAAAAGATATGTGACAAAGGTTTGGAGACATGTTTTTTGACCCCTGAAATAGAGGATGGGGTGCTAAAGTCTCTAAAGTAGTATGGGAGGTCGAGGCTTCAGTTATTAGGCACCTCTCCTTTGGAATGATCTACCAGTCAGGGTCCAGGAGGCAGACACCCTCTCTACTTTTAAGAGTAGGCTTCAAACTTTCCTTTTTCATAAAGCTTATAGTTAGAGCTGGATCAGGCTTGGGCCAGGTCTTAGTTATACTGCTATAGGCTTAGACTGACACACTGGGATCCTATCACGTACTTTAACTCTTCCTGTCCCATTAAAGTTACTAACCATAGACCTTTCTGGAGTCCCTGAGCTCCCTTGTCTCCTAGGTTCCTCTGGATCTCTACCATAGACTTCCAGCTGCTACAACTCCTACTATCTCTCTCCCCACTATCATCTCTCTCTCTCTCTTCATCTCCCTCTGTCCCTCTCTCCAACACGGCCTCAGCAGATGTGTGTCTAACATGAGTCTGGTCCTGCTGGAGGTTTCTGCCTGTTAAAGGAAGTTTGTCCTTGCCACTGTAACTTGCTAAATGCTGCAAAGTGCTCTGCTCATGGTGGATTAAGATGAGATCAGACTGAGTCCTGTCTGTAAGATGGGACTGGATCTGATCCTGCCTTGATGTTGGGTCTTTGATGATAATAGAACATAGAGTACGGTCTGAGGATAACGTTTGTTGTGAATTGGAGCTACATAAATAAAGTTTAATTGATTGAAAGGGATGATGGGAATACAAGCCAGAAACACTTCACCAGACAGAATTAATTTCATCGTTTTCATAAATCAGATAAAAATGATGAGTTAGTTAAAGGAAAGAAAACAGTGAAGACATGAGGGACAAGGTCACAGTTTGTAGAAGTAGAAGAACATTTCTATTTGTATGTTTGTGATTTCAGGACAGCGTCTCCTCACTCCAAGTGTCAGTCCTCCAAATGTAACCGCATCCTGTGATGAATGTATTTGAAAAACGCCTCTGGCTCTCATCTCCCACATGCTGTCCGTCTCTCTGTTTCGTCACTCTGTGCGTCACTGTCAGTGTCATAACTCCTCATTAGGAGTGACCCATGTGTGTGTGAATATGTGTGTGTGAATATGTGTGTGTGAATATGTGTGTGTGTGTGTGTGTGTGTGTGTGTGTGTGTGTGTGTGTGTGTGTGTGTGTGTGTGTGTGTGTGTGTGTGCGTGTGTGTGTGTGTGTGTGTGTGATGGTTTCAGCATTTTCTTGGATTAATTGGAGTCTCAGCTGATGGTGATGAGGTGAAAATTGAGTGACAATTTAATGTGATGTGGACCTGGTGGACAGTGAGGAAAGGTTACACAGCTGCGAGGGGATTAAGTTGGCTTTATATTTAGAGGGAGTGTGTGTGTGTGTGTGTGTGTGTGTGTGTGTGTGTGTGTGTGTGTGTGTGTGTGTGTGTGTGTGTGTGTGTGTGTGTGTGTGTGTGTGTGTGTGTGTGTGTTCAATTAGCGATGGTTTGTATGGTTCATATACGACAGCTGACTGCCAACCCTCAGAATTAGCACTGTGGTTGTTTGATCATTACTGAAACAGGGATTTAACAGAGATCACATGATATCATAACATTAAATATCATGATTGTTTTCATGGCAGGATCAAAATCTGTCCTTGTCATGTCATTTTTCAGACTTTAGAACAACATTTTTAGCACAAATTGTTGAATTTCCTGCATTCTTAATAATTGTACGCACCAATTGTTGCCTTTTCTGCACCCGTTCTTAATTCTGATCTATTCTTGTGTCCTCTTTTGTGTCTTTTGAACTTTCAGTGTTCATCAACAACCGTTTCAAACCACTGTCATTCTGCTCTTGATGTCTTATTATGCATTCTAGTATCTTGGAGTTCTTTTTTTTTTCTATTTTTATTTATTTATTTATTATTTGTTTTTTTTTATACTATATATATATTTTTATTTTTTTATTTTTTTATTTTGTGTTTTGTGTTTTGTGTTTTCCTGTGAAGCACTTAGAAAACAAGAGAGCACCATAGAAATAAAGATTCTCATTATTATTATTCTTATTATAAATACATGAGACTCAGTTTCTGTCACACGTGTGAAAACGAAGGACTCTTTTGCAGGATATCAAGATTTATAAAAAAAAAGAGCAAAATAAAAGGTTTAACAAACTTATTTACTTACTTACCAAGAAAAGTAGAATCCAGAAGGTCCAAAAGAAAACACAAGGGAACCATGAGCAGCAGGAGACGACGTATAAAGACTTAAGGAAAGACTCCTGAAGCAGAGGGGAAACAGAGGAACTAAATACACACAGGGTCATCAGCACAGGTGTGACAAAAGACACAGGTGAAACTGATTAAGTAATCAAACAGGAGGACAGGAATACAATATAAACCAGATACATGAGGATGAAGTCCTCCAAAATAAAACAGGAAACACTGCAGACTAAACTAAAACAAGGGAATAAGATAAGATAAGAGAGTCCTTTACTCGTCCCACAACGGGGAAATGCAAGTGTCACAGTAACAGAGTAGACAGTGCAGAAGAAATATATAAAAAGTAACAATTATTTTAAAAAAAATACAATAAAATAAAACTAAAAAGGGAACTAAAATAGAAAGGGAGGGAACAGGAAGTAAAACACATGGTAAAAACCTACAAAATAAAACAGGAAATCGATGTCAGCTTTGTGAGACATTACTGGATTTACTTTCATTTTGTTTATGCACTTGAAAGAAAATGCAAAGTTACACATAATGAAGAATGGGATTAATTTAAGGGACATAGATAACACATTTTAAAGGTGACATATCATGCAAAATGGACTTTTTAATGGTTCTCTACCTGAAATATGTGTCCCTGTCTACAAACCCCCCGAGAATAAAAAGAATCCATTCTGCCCCTGTTCTGATTTCTCCACCTTTCTGTAAATGTGTGTGAAACGAGCCGTTTCAGACTTCCGTGTTTTTGTTACGTAACAACAATATCCGGTCTGTCACGGAGTCAGAGCTCGGAGCTTGTTCAGCCCATAGACTGTATAAAATAATACTGAATCCCTCCTCCATTTTTCATTACCTGCACACATGTGTGCTAACAAGGAGCTTAGGAGGGAGGCATGCTAGTTGTAGGCTGTCTTAATAAACACAAAGGTCGGTTTTACTCCCCACGTCTGCAGATTTGAAGATCTAGTGGATGATTTTTATTTGTCATGGATAAGTGCTAGCGCTAGTTAGCATAGCCACATAGCTACATGTTCGTAGCTGTGTACCAAGACACACGTCGACATACTGATAAATAAAACAACAAGAAACACTAAATCAAGAAACACTAAATCTGTGACCAATCCTTCAGAAAGGTCCTGCTGCAGGCACCTCTCCGTCAGGATCAGATTCTGGATCAGATTCAGAGGGTTGAAGTAACGTGATCTCTGAGCAGCCGTGTATATTCAGCCAACATGTAAACATTAGATCAACGTGCTGGACAGCCGAGGCACATCCACTTCCTGAGGGGGCGTGGTCAGAGAGAAAACAGAGTGTTCTGAGGAGGACTGAAGAAGAGGGGTTTTCAGGCAGACCAAAATCTGATTTCAAAGTGTTTTTTTGAGCATAAACTTTAAAGACATGTTTTTTGATTGATGAAAAAAGCGTGATATGTCACCTTTAAGATGGAAGCTGGGGGCCGTATGGAAATGCCCCAGAGCTGGACTTCGGAGAGATGATGAATAGTGAGCAGGTGATTATACGAAATAGAAAACAGAAGAAAAAAATAAAATAATGTATTGAATTAAGAGCTTGCTGTATTGATAATAGGATATATATCTGACATATATCCCATTTTTCTGTTTACATAATGTAACAGAAGTGAATATCTGATGGATGCAGTGTGAAAAGTGAGCGTCTGTTGTCATGTGAGGACACGCTCCTCAAAATATAAAACAAACACAATCAGAGGAAGATTAGAATTTCACAGATCAGAGAAAAAATGTCCAATCAGGCCTCCGGGTTTCCTCACAGTGAGTAAGAACAGCTGTGTGATAGTGAGAAGACATTTAAGGAAGCTCTCACACCAGTGTGAATCACCATTATATGTGTGAGAACACCTTTAGTGGAGCTTAGGAACAGATGGGCGACGATCCTGGTCAACCCTCCAGGGAGCCGACAAGACTAAAGTGAGAAATCCTGCAGCCTGATCAGGTTTGTAGGAATTAGCTTTGGGTGTCTCCTGCGTTGTCTCTCATGGCATCATTTCAACAGATGTTTCACCAACATGTCCATCTCTGCAGCACGCCTCCACCTTGACTCTATCCTGCATTATAAAAAACATCCAGGTCATTTCTATAAATCATCTTTCTGTACACACACAGTTTATAAGAGTCTGAATACCAGAGTGTGAGGTTTCAAGAGTCACTGCACTAAAAATATGGAGTGTCTGTATTCCCTTTGAGCCCCCGCTGAGTGATTGACAAACTATTGATAATGTTGCCTCGTCTGAAAGGCCAGATTTAAATGTCACGCTTGATTTTTTGCGATCTGTTCGGTAGCGGAGGAGTTCAATCCGAGTGGCATCATCACAATCAATCAGAGTTGAAGTCGGTTGGGAGCACATATACTCTGAACTTTACCTTTTCATACTGTAGAGAAGAAACACTGATTAAACCAGACTGCTGCTGATCATCTACAGAAGACAGGCATTATTTTATCTTATATGAAACTCTATAGAATAAAACCTGAAGACCCCTACTCTTCCCACCTTACCTCAACCCCTACTCATTCTTCCCTACCTTGACTCCTACCTATCCAACCTTACCTTGACCCCTATTTATTATTCCCTATCTTGATCCCCACTCATCTCTCCCTACCTCAACCCCTTTTTATCATTCCTAACCTCGACCACCTACTCATCCTTCCCTAACTTGAACCCTACTCATCCTTTCCTACCACAATCCCTCCTAATCCTTATTTACCTTGACCTCAACTCATCCTTCCCTGACTTGAACCCTACTCATATTACCTTACCTCAACCCCTACTCATCCTTTCCTTCCTCGACCCCTACTCATCCCACCTTACCTCAACCCCTACTCATCCTTTCCTTCCTTGACTCCCACTCATCCTACCATACCTCAACCCTTGCTCATCCTTCCCTATCTCGACCCCTACTCATCTCTCCTACCTAAATCCCTACTCATCCTTCCTTACTTTGAACCCTACTCATATTACCTTACCTCAACCCCACTCATCCTTTCCTTCCTCGACTCCCACTCATCCTACCTTACCTCAACCCTTGCTCGTCCTTCCCTACCTTGACCCCTACTCATCCTTCCCTATCTCGACCCCTACTCATCTCTCCTACCTAAATCCCTACTCATCCTTCCTTACTTTGAACCCTACTCATATTACCTTACCTCAACCCCTAATCATCCTTTCCTTCCTCGACTCCCACTCATCCTACCATACCTCAACCCTTGCTCATCCTTCCCTACCTTGACCCCTATTCATCCTTCCCTAACTCGACCCCTTCCTATCCAACCTTTCCACGACCCATACTTATCCTTCCCTATCTCGACCCTACTCATCTCTCCTACCTAAATCCCTACTCATCCTTCCTTACCACGAACCACACTCATCCTTCCCTATCTCGACCCCTACTCATCTCTCCTACCTTAATCCCTACTCATCCTTCCTTACTTTGACCCCTACTCGTATTATCTTACCTCGACTCCTACTCATCCCACCTTACCTTGACCCCTACTCATCCCACCTTTCCTCAACCCCTACTCATCCTTTCCTTCCATGACTCCTACTCATCCTTACCTCAACCCTTGCTCATCCTTCCCTACCTTGACCCCTACTCATCCCTCCCAACCTTGACCCCTACTCGTCCTGTCCTACCTTGACCCCTTTTTATCCTTCCTGACCTTGACCACCTTCTCATCCTTCCTCAACCTAACCTCTACTCATGCTTCTCTACCTCGACCCCTACTCATCCTTCCCTAACTTTAATCCTGCTCATCCCTCCCTACCTTGACCCCTAGTCATCTTTCACTACCTTGACGCCTTCTTATCTTTGTCTCATTATCAGCTGCATAAACAGTCATGTGCTCACATCCCTGCAGACTTGACATGGTGACACTGAATGCATCACAATATACACAGATCTTTCATGAACTGTTTCCTGGTGTCTCTTTATCATTGTAACCATAACAGTAGTGAAAGAATAAAGTGTGTCTGAAGTCTTTCATGTGTTCAAACCTAATCAAACTTGAACTATAGTGTTTTAAGATTCTAAGATTCGACTGCTTCATTCTGTCCGACAGCTGCAGAGCCGACAGCTTCTCACCTTTCTTCTCTGTGATATTCAAATCAGTGCACGACCACCTGCAGTGCTTATTACAATTACATGTTTGAACACACACACACAAACACACACGGGCAGAGTTTCCCGCAATAAAGACATGGGTCATCATCACACTGTCGTTCATCACAGCTGCGGCTCCAGGTGTCTGTCATTGATAAAACACCTGCAGGCCTTTAATCGTCGGTCGCCTCATTGCTTCGTACCATCGGAGCCGTTATTTTCAGAGATATGTCCTGCTGTTCCTCTGTAGTGACACTGAAGGCTGGTTTTATACCCCCCGCACACACGGTGACATCACACGAGGAGAGGTCGTGAAATGGCACCTGACAATACGGAGGTTGTTTATGGAGAAATGAACCTGAACGCTGCAAATTAAACCTCATTTAAATACAGATCAGCTGTAAATGAATGAAATCAAACACTGGGTGGATGTTTATTGAAATGTTTTAGAAATAAACCTTCCTTTAATAAACTTTAACTGCTTATTGGCTGCTGTTTGAAAATGGTGATCCGTCCACCAGAGCATCTGTTTCGTTAGCATCCAGGTTAAATGCATGAGTGAAGAGATGAATATGATGTTTTCTCTGCAAAAAAGACGAGTCAGTATTCATCATTCACCCTGAAGTGTCTCTGTTCAGAGCTCTGCTGGTAAAGCTAAAACAGGAGGAGTTTTTTTTTCTTTAGATAATCTTCTTTTGACATAATGTTTTGTCCTCATGGCTGATACTGGAGCAGGATTATCAAACTGACAACGTTTCAAAACAAGAAACTCTACAACCAGAGCTTTGCTAGCTGAAAGAGCTAAATGTCTATGAGCAGGATTTAATGTTTACACTGGTGGGTGAACGTTTCACTGCTCTTTGAGGACTGAAGAGTTAAACTGTGTGCATATTTAAGTTATTCAGACATTTATTGGACACTGAAGCTCACATCATCACACCCAGGCTTGTAAACTAACTAACGGTCGCCACACATCAACACTTTGCATCCTGATAAAAGTTGACTTAAACAAAGAAAAGTAGTATTTAAGATTCATTCATTTGCCTCATCTTTAAAACAGTGGGTGACGGTGCTCATGGGAAATGCAGTCCTCAAAAACACGACAGATTTCATCCAAAGGGGTCGCCAGAATCAACACAACATAGAGCCTTTAAAAGACTGCTAGCCTACTAAATTATGACAGAATGTGCCTTTAAAATCCTCAGTGTTTTTGTGTCATCATGTCTCAGCACAAAACTGAACCAACAGGATGAGTGTGCTGTCTTGAAAGGTAGAACAATAAATACCTAAAGCAGTTGATAACAGAGTGAGGTTCCTTCAAATGAAAGTTCCATTTGTGCTTTCTCATCAGATTAAACATAATCTAATATTCAGGATGAAGACTGTAAGACATCACTGTAAAGGAAAGTCTTGCATTCCTACTTTATATCCTTTGGTGTGTTTCTACCAAGTGGTCCAGTCTGGCTTGGTTCTTGGGTTAACCCTGAACTTGCTTTCTGTTTCCAAAGCCTGTCGTACTCTTACTTTGTAGGCAGGGGTGTGTGCTTGATGGCGATAGCTGCAGCACGACACAGTGCAGACTTGCCACTGAAGTCAATGAAGAAGAAGAACAGGACACATAAATGAAGGGTAACCATGGAGGACATCCAGCATTTTGTGCTCTCTCTTCTCGTTCATGTTGCCATAGATCACCTTGAAGTTACTCTCAAAATCCAGGAGATATTTGAACATGGTGCATTTTGTGTTTGTCCGTCAGAACCACTGCTGCACGATAAGTTTGGATTCATTTGACCTATCACTGCATCACAGAGTGTCTGGCTCCATCCTTTGAGGTCGGATAGGTTCGCTGGTTCCCTAACAGAAGGATGCCCAAAAAGTAGGACAGTATGGATCGGTTAATTTGTTACCTTTCCCAACTTTTGATGCTAGAAATGCAAATAACTGTGCACCAAACTGTGTGTATACTCAGCTGGACGATGAGGTTTCAGTACAAAGAGAGAGGAAACAGGAAGTGAGTGCTTTATCATGCAGAATAATTTTATTACAAAAAGGTTTTTATACAAATTTAACAGCTTAATGGCGATGAACACGTATTAATTTATTGAACACACATCGCCTCTTCCTCTGTGGTGTGGCAGGAAATGACTCATCACATCATGTCATCATTCAGCGAAAGAAACAGCAGGTTGAACATTCGTTTTAGCACCATTCCTCTGCAAGAATGTCGACCACCAACCCGTACATGAAAAACATAAACAACGACAGCGATCCACCAAACACAAAGGACACTTCATTGAGCTTTATGAGGCGGCGGACGATGAGTCCAACGACGGAGAAGCAGAAACCAATGAATCAAACGTCGGGTGAGTTTTGGAGTCTGTAACGTCATCACTGTGAATGGATTTATTTAATACACCTTTATTTTTATGTCTTTGGATTGTGGACGTTTGAACCGGATGGACTGACCAGGTGATCTCTTGTTTTCAGTAAAATAATTGCAGTCACATGACACTTCAGTCTCTTTACGATCCTGGATCAGTTGTTGAAACAGAAATCCTCCACGTTGTTGAGTTTGATCGTCTGCAGCTCCTGGCTGTCCAGCAGCCTGTAGCTGAAAGACACTCGGCTGACAAACTTCCCGCTGGAGACCATCCTCACCACCGTGTTGTCACAGCCGATCTTCATGTGAGCTGCAGGGGAGAGGAGGAGAAGCGTTAGAGCGTTGTGGGTCAATAATTAAAATAAAGGGAGGAGGAGAGGAGTGGGCAACTCACTGGGTCCGGTGAAGGAGATGCAGAGGTCTGTGATGGGCAGCAGCTTCGATGTGTCGATGCCGTTTCCTCCCAGCAGCTGAACAAAGTCTCCTGATTCTGCACAGCCGGGCAAGGACCTCTGTGGACATCAACACACAGCGTCATAACATCTGTTATATACTGACAGTAGGTTTAGAATGCCTTTAAAACCACTCACACTGCAGTTTGTGAAACACTTGTAGGATTTAGTCTATGAAGCATGTGTGTTTCATGAAACGGCTGCAGCCTTGACGCGCTACATCACATGGTAGTGGTGTGTAAGCATTTGGCAGCAGCTGTCGAGCCTCCCAGCTTTCATCCAGAGAGGTCTCTGTGTGTCCTCCAGGAGATTAATGTTTGTGTCATGTGTGAAATTAAAAGTAAACTCTGAAGGATCACTTCAGCACAAAAACAACTTTAAACTTTTTCTTAAACTAGCGAATAGTTGACCTTGATTTTAAGTTTTAATACATTTTATTATTTGTGTAACGGTTTCGTGTCGATAGTGGCGCTAGCCAAGCCTGGACACATGGCTCAAGGTTTTTAAAAGCTACACATCGACCTTACGAAACTCAAAGGTTGTACGGTCACTGTTTTATCATACATGAGGAAACATGTCATCACACGAACCCGAGCGTTACTGTTGAATTGAGAGGAGCTGTAGTGCAGACATGTGTTCATACGGAGGACAAAACAAAGCAGCGCCATCTAGTGACGTTCCTCCTCTGGTAAGTCACGGTGTGTCTTAAAGGTACAGTCCATAATTTCTACTGTTACATTAGCTTAATATCATTTTTCTTTACATGCATGTTGTTGTTATAACTGTTTGTAAAATATCTTCTCTTCCTGCTTTTAGAATTTTTTATGAACGCCTGGATCTGCTTTTATTTTCTGACTTTGCAGATGCTTTCATTTAAAAACTAGTCAGGCTCTAAACCCTGTGCAGTTTACATATTCATTTATTTTTCAGCCTCAGTTTGACCTTTCTCTTTGCACAAATAAATAAATAGAAATAAATAAACACAGCTCTGTGAAGCACTTTGAATTGCTCTATGTGCACATGTTGCTTTATGAATAAACTTTCCTTTCCTTTGGCCTAAAGTTAACCATCTTAATGCTATCAAAGAAGAAGCTTCTGCTCTCTGCAGGATGAGATAAACAAGATTTTTACTTGTGAAAAATGTCCGAGACAACTTGTTCTCACATTCTTAAACTCTTGCCTCCTCCCTGTGCTTCTTTCCAGGAATTTATCCCTTTTTTCTGGGCTTCTGTCATACAGTTAAAACGAGTGATCCCACCTGCTTTCCACTGAACATGTAGAAACTCAAAAGCAGACAGTTGGCTATCAAACATCCTGCAGTTACTCGTCATTAAGTGAAGACAGCAGACTGGAAGCACTGCTGGGTCTCTGTATCGTTCACACACAGCTGCTCTCTGCGTACTTCAGGGAATGTTGTGCATATTTCTTCTTCAAACAAATAAGAACTGCAACTGTCCTACAAATAAACTCTCCAGTGTACACTGAAGTACTGGTGTGAAATTAAAGAGGTGGACCTGAATAGGTTGCAACATGTCGGCTATTTTAAAGACATTTTGCTGTGTTGAATAAAAGCATTTCATTCTACGTCAGTGCTGCAGTGTGCCTTGAAGGGGTTTTAAAGGACAGGTGCAGTTTTCATCTTTTGACTGAACTCTTCTTTTCCCTGTGCAACTATACCTTCACAAGAGGATGTGGCATGTGCACACAGGCGGGCTGATTCTCTCTCCGGGGGTCATGTGCTGATAGTTTGGGCGCCCTTGGTTTAGTCAGTTACACTATCATGCATCGTTGCAGTGAAGACCAGAGTCTTGGGTGTCTGGTATCTTTCTGCTTTATGTTTCAATCAACTGTCTTTACTTCCATCATAGTTAGTAAGTACATGAGAGGAAGAAGATCAAGGTAAGATATGACGACAGTGAGATTGTATGCTTCTGCTCACCTTGGGAAAGTTGTGCATGTGTCCCAGGCTGAACTCAGAGACGTCGATCTCGACTGGATATATGATGGAGAAGCTGCAGTTCCTGTGCTGCTGTGGGATCACCATTGTGTAACTGCCCTCTGGTGACTGGGAGATGACATTACAGGCTGCAAGAAGGACGAGAAACAGTGACAGGAGGGACGTTAACAAGGCTCTCCTGGGAGGATGCTCCAGGTAAAAACACAGAGAGATAATGCAAACAATATGCAGAGATAACAAAGCTCATATTTGCATGTGTATTACAGTTTAATTTATTGAATTTGAATTGTCAAGGCTGGAGTTAAACCTTCAGTAATAGTGTGAGGTAAGAGAAAAATAAATCAACGATTCTCAAAAGCAGGAGGATGCTTTTCTCACACTTTGCATTTCTGCTTCATTCCTGCACAACAAATCAAGACATCTTCTTCTTCTTACTGTTTTCATAAGATTAGAGGATGTGGTGATTTTAAAAGCCAAATTAAATTATACAGAGTTTTTTTAAATCTTGCAAAGATAAGAGAAGAAATCAACACATTTTGAGCGCTTAATTTGTACCCTACGTTTTGTTTTTCATCCTTGTCTTTGCATCTTATTATAAGACACAATTTTCTCTCTTATCTAGGTAAAATGTTGACCAACTGTCTTCTGATGTCTCTGTTATCACCACAGACTCCCACATAAATAGCTGCACTCACGGAAAGGATTGATGTGTTTCCTGACTGTCAGGGTGAAGCTGCTGCCGGCGTTGTGAATCCGAAAGAAGACCATGGCCACGTTCTGGGAGGAGCGCACGGTTCTCCTCACTGATCCTGAGTCACAGTAATCCACGTAACGCTCATACACCGGCAGAGGGTGATCCTGAGAGCTGGGGAACTTCTCTCCCTTCATCACCCAGCCATCAAACACCTGCAGTAGACATGAGACAGAAAGTAGGACGTCAGATTCAATCAAGGAGGCGTTTTGGTTGATGTTGCTTCGTGGGGAACATACTGATGACTGTGATGCATGAGAGCATGATGAGGGAGCTCAAAGAGTACACTGGCTTATGTCAAAGGAGCTTTCTGGATAATCTGGAAGTGATTCTAAGCTTAGAAAGGAAAGATAACTGACCCCAGGTTGGTGTCATGAAAGAAAACCACAGGCAGAAAAAGTCACACAAACATTCACTCATTTATCCCTGACATGGGAGGCTGTTTCTACACGTTTATATTCCAGCTCCACTTCCAGGGATTGTAGATGCACATTAAAATGTTAAATTCAGAGAAGAGTTGTCAGTTTACCGTGATGAAGTCTCCCCCGCTGCAGTCGATGTCCACATTGTCATAATCCACACTGATGACTTCGTTGGGCTCTGCCATGAAGAAAGCTGCACAGCTGAGCTGAGGGCGCTCGGCTGTGAAGGTGAACTGACCTTCTACTGCAACCATGTCCAGACAACCTGAGGGACGGTCACAGTGCATCAGTACAATATGAAATTAAAGTGTATGCAACAGATGAATAAAGCATGCACAAGTTGTATTTTAATCACATTTTATCAGCACTGTAATTTGAAAATTTTATTCCCTGACTGTTTCTACTTTATGCATTATTTTTCTAATTATTTAACATGCTTATTAAGACTAGACTGAAGCTGGAAAACTGAGATATGATGATAAAAGAAGGTATTTTAGAGGCTTTTAGACAACTCTGGTGTAATACATTGCTGCTAAAATGTCTGTCTTATGCTGCACATGGTCTCTTTATAATTTAAAGGACTTAAAATGAATATGCCATGTTTATTTCTTTGATTTTGGGGTGCATGCATAAGATAAAATTTAAAAAACACAGATTTCAGTCTAATGTATTTCAGCAGAATAAGTTATTTTGCATGACTTACGTAGAGGTCGGCGGTACATTAACTCCTCGGGTGTTTCTCTCTTCAGTTCCGGGTTGAAAAATGAAAATAAATCATCTTTGGAGATCTCATTATTCTGCAGGAGAGAGAGGAAAGTCTTTAAAGAAAAGTACAACATATTGAAAGTTGAATTAAGTTTAAATAAAGTATGTTGTCCCTGAGCCTCACCTCGATGTATCTGGAGTCTCCTTTGAGCACAGACAGACTCAGCACCAGAAAGAAGAGCTGCTCCCGGAATGTGTGCTCCATCATGACGCGCGTCTCTGTCAGCTGGACGCACCTGAGCGGAGAGGAGGTCTGAGCTGCTGCGCGCGCTCAGCGGCTTTTTATAGAGACAAGTCCTGGAACAACCAACGGATATGGTCTCAGTCACCCACCGTGGACTCATACACCCCCCCACACCCACACCAACACCCACCCTCCGTCCTCAAGCCAATTACGCGTTCGTGACGAGAGCAGAGCGTGATGGACAGGCAGAGAGGAAGAGTCAGTTTACTGAAGAAGATGCTACAACGACAGAAACCAAACTGTGTCAGAGCTGCTGATCATTACACTACATTGATCCGTAAAGACAACTTAATTATGCTCATATGGGATGCAGACACTTTACTGTGTGTGAGGGTGAAACATGGTGAAACATGTTAGAGCTGATTTGCATTATTTTTCTCTCTCATGGGTTTCTAAATAATATAAAATAAATAAAATATTTCAAATTTA